>NC_086445.1:444627662-444852662 GCF_028390025.1 Pseudophryne corroboree
ATCTGACCCATTATAGTTCTGATCTGTCAAGCAAAAGCTTATTTGTAAAAACATGAAAATAATACTTACAGGGACAGTCCTTATCATCCCTGGCCAGGAGAGGTCCGGCGTCCCGCTTTCTCTTCCCTCCTGTCATTGCAGAATAGACATTGCATATTTAAGTTAGAGATATTTCATTTTAGTACAGATACATAATCATTATTATTATTATTATTATTATTATTATTATTATTATTATCCTTTATTTATATGGCATATAATAATATAGTAATTTTTGTATGCTCATGTAAATATTTATAAGGTTTCACTATTGGTTCATTGTTGTAGACTTTGGGGGTACCCAATTAGCCACGATAATGCGGTTTTGCGATATTTTATTGCATCTGTGATAACTTGGTATCCAATTAGCTGTGAAAAGTTATAGGCTAAAAGTCTCTATAGGATTTATCACTAATTTCTCTTCACCATCTCTGGGAAGGGGATAAGTAGAGCAAAATCCCTATTTTAAGGTAAAATGTCAGGATTTGGTTTAGAACTCCTGGGACACCTCGCTGAATGACTAATTAGGCACTAAGAGATTTTCAATTATTTTTAAATCGCCAATAATGACATACTTTTTGGGGTCAAAAATGTAAAGTTATGGAAATTGGGGTACAAGGTATGGGACAGGTATATTGGGGGGCTTTATGAGTGTATCAAGTGTTTTTAGACTTGCAGGTGGGAGTAATCGGTCCATTTCCACTTTTTTTTAAAGTCCTCTACAATGACACCAAAAAAAACTTAATACCCATTTTTTATGTACCCCAGTTTTAATGAGAGCACTTATTTTGCTGTACAAAAAAATAGCTTTCTATAATTTTTTCACATTTAAAAAAAATGCATATGACAGCCATTTGAGCCAATTTATTACACCAAATAGTGTTATTATGGCCACTAATAGACTTCTATAATATTTTCCTATATTAGTTTGGCTTCTTGGAGGTGTAGAGGTAGATTTCCCCATTTCTCCTATACTTATCTCTGATTTTGCTGGCTAGAATTAGGCGATTCCTGTTATCACCATTTTGGAATAGGATAAGTGCTATAAACAGGAGCGCACAGGCTGCAATAAGCTGATAGGTGATATGTGTGATAACTTTAGCCACGAGTGCTATATAACCTCTAGCTCATCTTCCTACTCAGTGGTAATGAGTGGTAACCCCAGAGGTTAGTGCGGTGCACAGGGCAGTGGTGAGGAGATGGCACACAGATGAACGTATATGTTTGATGTGTGAACAGAATGCCGACATTGTCATACTATCAACATTGAAAATGTAGACAGAATGTTAATAACCGATTTCAGGGTTATATTTAGGCTGCAGTCAGAGTTAAGGTTATTTCGATAACTCTATTGAAAATCAGATTGTCAACATGCTAACTCATAATGTCGACATACTGGCTCTATCAACATTATGTCAGTGTCAACATTTAACTTGTCAACATCCCATCAATGTCAACAGTCTGACCATGTCAATATTAATGTTATAGAAGTGTCTTACAGTATAAAGTATAATTATTGTGTGTTATCGTAAGACACCACCATTGTTGGAAGATGTCTGTCTCTTTAGTACTGAGCTAATAAGCAGGGAACAGTATTATTACCTATTCCGGAACCGCCTGCCTTAGATGGTACATCCTTTCTCTCCTCCGGTGGTGCCAGCCTTCTTTTCTTATCACCTGATGAGTACAATGTAAATGTTATTCTATATTTATCCAATACACATAGACGCTGATGCAGAACTGAAGTCTGTGCACGGAGCATATGTTGTATGTTATCTCACTGCGCATGTTCCATGACAAAGCGTACACAGCTATGGGCAATGCAGAGTCGTACCATCTCAGACACATCGCCACTTGTGTAGAGTTGGCGGCATTAGACATTCTCCTATAGGCTTATAGAGGGAGTTACAATGCATTGCCGGCTATACAGAGCTGTGCGCACACCTAAGTACACCTGTTCTCTGACGGATCTTTTGTACTGGGAATAGTGCTGGCTCATATGCAGACTGATAATGAAGCTGGCTATAGTACCAAGCGTATGGATAGGGGCGGGGCGATCACAAAGATGTGTATAACTCTGCATATGGGATATTATTGGTATCAGTGGCCCAGTCTATGGTCAGTATACTGCTGTGATGCAGGTAGGCAACTATGAGCCAAAGGAAACTGTTGGCATGCATCTTGCCACCGGCACAGCCACCCAAAATATCCTAAGGATCCAGGTGACAGTGCATGCGTGACCTGAGCTCACACATGCTACAACCACAGGACAGTCAGTGCTGAGGCATCAGAGGAATCAGATTGAATACCTATTTGCAATCTGCCACTCACATAGGAGAAAGTTGAGCTCTGAGGACAAACACCATTCCCATCAGGCCCATTATAATGAATGGGCTTATTACAAAAGACATACAGAAACTGGAGTTTCCGCACATGTAACAGACCCATTACTGATAATGAATAGACAAAGATTCCAATCATCACAAAGATGTATCTGTAGCAGCTTATTGCAGAAAGTGTTTTCTTTTTCTGAAATCAAGCATTTTATACCATCCTCTAAGGCTCCTGATGTGCCCCTGACTGGTGTAACTACATCTCTTACCTCACTTGTTACTCAGTGATTTATGTCACATGTAGTAATCCCACTATCTGACACATTATAGTTCTGATCTGTCAAGCAAAAGCTTATTTGTAAAACATGAAAATATTACTTACAGGGACAGCCTGTTTTATCCCTGGAGAGGCGTGGTCCGGCGTCCATCTTCCTCTTCGCTCCTGTCATTACAGAATGGACATTGCATATTTTAAGTTAGAGATATTTCATTTTAGTACAGATATATAATCATATAATAGTATAGTATTTTTTGTATGAACATGTAAATATTTATAAGGAGTCTACGCCCAGCATACCGGCGCCGGGATTCCAACCACCGGCATGCCAGCAGTGGGGTGAGTGCAAAAGAGCACCTTGCGAGCTCGCTGCGCTCACCACAATGCGGGCACAATGGTGTTCTACGCACACCGCGCTAATTATTCCCCCTCAAGGGGTGTCATGGACCCCACAAGAGGGAGAATCGTTGTTAATATGTCGGTTGTCGGGATGCCAGCGCCGGTATGCTGAGCGCCGGGATCCCGACAGCCGGCATATTAAACGCTTCCCATTTATACGTTGTCAGTATCAGTTCATTGTTGTAGACTATGGGGGTACCCAATTAGCCACGATAATGCGGTTTTGCGATATTTTATTGCTTTTGTGATAACTTGGTATCCAGTTGGCTGCAAAAAGTTATAGGCTAAAAGTCTCTATAGGATTTATCACAAATTTCTCTTCACCATCTCTGAGCCGGGGATAAGTAGTGCAAAATCCCTATTTTCAGGTAAAATGTCAGGATTTGGTTTAGAACTTCTGGGACACCCCCATGAATAACTGATTAGGCACTTAGATATTTTCAATTCCTTTTAATTGGCCAATAATTACATAATTTTTGGGGTCAAAAATGTAAAGTTATGGAAATTGGGGTACAATGTATGGTACAGGTATATTGGGGGGCTTTATGAGTGTAACAAGTGTTTTTAGACTTGCAGGTTGGAGCAAACGGTCTGTTTCCAAAAAAAGTTAAAGTCCTCTAAAATGACCCAAAATCATAATTATACCCATTTTTTATGTACCCCAGATTTAATGAGAGCACTTATTTTGCTGAACAATAAAAAAATAGCTTTCTATAATTCTTACACAGAATAAATGCATATAACAGCCATTAGACCCATTTGAAATAATGTTATTATGGCCACTAATAGTGTTATTATGGCCACTAATAGACTTCTATAATAATTTCCTATATTAGTTTGGCGTTTTAGGAGCACAGGCAGATTCTCTCATTTTCTCCTATACTTATCTTTTGCCCTCTAGAATTATCGCACACATCCCATTATCTCCATTTTGGAATAGGATGGGTACAATAAACGGGAGAGCACAGGCTGCAATAAGCTGATTTTTTGGGAGATAGGTGCGATAACCTTAGCCGCAAGTGCTATATATAACCTCTAGCTCATCTTCCTACTCAGTGGTAATGAGACCTCCAGAGGTGAGTGGGGTGCACATGGCAGTGGTGAGGAGATGGCACACAGGTAAAGGTATATGTTTGACATGTCAACACTGACAGGATGCCGACATTGTCATAATATCAACATTGAAAATGTAGACAGAATGTTGACAACCGGTTTTAGGGTTATGTGTAGGCTGCAGTCAGGGTTCAGGTTATTGGATGAGACCCCTTTCACACCGCCAATGCTGGATCCCACCCGGGAATTGGAAATGGGTCCTTCCTGTGTGGGATCCGGCACTGGACCCTAACAGCTGGCTTCCCGACAATCTGCCAAAACGGTTGCCATAGCGGCGGGGGGCAGACCCGGCAGCAGAGGCGGCGCTGGGAGATGAGCTCATCTACATGCATTGACCGGGAACCTGTTCACGCTGCCACTGACCCGGTATTCAACCTGGGAATAACACTGCTTTTTTTCCCTAGTTGAATTACTGGGTCAGGCGATCCAGGAATTTAACCATGGCCCTTTCACACCACACACCGACCCACGTCGACCCGGCAATATGCTGGGTCGATACTGCATTATTTGTGAGGTGTGAAAGGGGTATTACTCTACTGAAAACCAGATTGTCAACATGCTAACTCACAATGTCAACATATTGGCACTGTCAACATTATGTCAGTGCCGACATTTGACTTTTCAAGTTCCCAATCTGACCATGTCAGTATTCAGATAACAGAAGTTTCCTACAGTATAAAGTATAGTTATTGTGTGTTAGTGTAAGACACCACCGTAGTTAGAAGATGCCTCTGGAAGATGCCTGTCTCTTTATTACTGAGCTAATAAGCAGGGAACAGTATTATTACCTCTTCTGGAAGGGCCCGCCGCCACTGAGATCTCGGTTTTCTCCTCCGGTGTTATTCTCCTTTTTTTTGCACCTGATAAGTACAATATAAATGTTATTCTATATTTGCTCCTACACACATAGGGGCTGATGCAGAACTGAAGTTCTTTACATCTAATAATGGTGCTCTGATGCTGATCATCAGATAATGTAAATGAATGGACCTATATGCATGTTTTATGACAGGCATTCACTTTAATAAATGCTGATTTTGCCTGCAGCTTGTTCATAAGGGGCATATTAATCAATTATCAGGTTTTAGACCCAATAATTGTAAGGTTTTATTGTTGTTATTTTGCGGCAAGAAGACATTAAGTTTTACCCAATTGTACTTATATACACATGCCGAATTTGTTAAAACAGGAAAATTATACTTACAGGGAAGCTCCTTGTCTTTGGCCATACAGGGCCCCTGGCATCGCTTCCTCTTCTCACCTGTCATTGCAGAATGGACATTGTATATTACAAGTTGGATTTATTTCATTTTATTCTTAGTACAGATATATAATTATATAATAGCATAGTATTCTTATTATGAACATTTAGGGATTTTTTGTATGAACGCGGTAAATATATGTATATTGGCGCTGTTGGTTCAGTGTTGCAGGCTAGGCAGCAGTGAGATGGCACACATGTCCAAGAGGTGAGTGAGGTGCCCTGGGCAGTGGTGAGGAGATTGCACACAGGTCCCAGAGGTGATTGGTGTCCAGGGACAGCAGTGAAATGACACACAAGCCCCAGAGGTGAGTGGGGTCCCGGGGTAGTGGTGAAAAGACGGCACATGGGTCTCAGAGGTGATTGGGGTCCTGGGGCATCAGTGAGATGACACACAAACCCCAGAGGGGAGTGGGGTCCCCAGGCAGCTGGGTGAAATGAGTGCCCACCCCCTCACTCAGCACACATCGCGCTGTGCTGAGCGGGAGGAGAGATGTGTGCTGAGCAGTCTGTGACAGATCGCTCCGCATACATCTAAAGACATGTGTACTGGCCTTAAGTGGTCTAACATTTGAGTCTCAGCTGGTGGTGGAAAGAGTGTTAAAAAGCACCTAAACTGAATTACACACTATCAACATATCTGATGTACCTGGGGACCTATATAGACCTCTGGCCTCCAGCTGCTTACTTAAAACTTTAATTCCACAAGAGTGGGTGTATGTGATATTCATTCCCCCTGCCCCCATCCCTGATAATCTGGTTAGTTCCTCTTCTGTTCTCAGGGGATGATCCTATTAGCCACAATGATAATAGGGTAATATGTAGAGATGAGCGGGTTCGGTTTCTCTGAATCCGAACCCACCAGAACTTCATGTTTTTTTTCACGGGTCCGAGCGACTCGGATCTTCCCGCCTTGCTCGGTTAACCCGAGCGCGCCCGAACGTCATCATGACGCTGTCGGATTCTCGCGAGGCTCGGATTCTATCGCGAGACTCGGATTCTATATAAGGAGCCGCGCGTCGCCGCCATTTTCACACGTGCATTGAGATTGATAGGGAGAGGACGTGGCTGGCGTCCTCTCCGTTTAGAATAGATTAGAGAGACACTTGATTTACTAATTTTGGGGAGCATTAGGAGTACTCAGTACAGTGCAGAGTTTTGCTGATAGTGACCAGTGACCACCAGTTTTATTTATAATCCGTTCTCTGCCTGAAAAAAGCGATACACAGCACACAGTGACTCAGTCACATACCATATCTGTGTGCACTGCTCAGGCTCAGGCCAGTGTGCTGCATCATCTATTATCTATATATAATATTATATATATCTGTCTGACTGCTCAGCTCACACAGCTTATAATTGTGGGGGAGACTGGGGAGCACTACTGCAGTGCCAGTTATAGGTTATAGCAGGAGCCAGGAGTACATAATATATTATATAGTGAGTGACCACCAGACACACAGTGCAGTTTATTTAATATATCCGTTCTCTGCCTGAAAAAAGCGATACACACAGTGACTCAGTCAGTCACATACCATATCTGTGTGCACTGCTCAGGCTCAGGCCAGTGTGCTGCATCATCTATATATATTATATATCTGTCTGACTGCTCAGCTCACACAGCTTATAATTGTGGGGGAGACTGGGGAGCACTACTGCAGTGCCAGTTATAGGTTATAGCAGGAGCCAGGAGTACATAATATTATATTAAAATTAAACAGTGCACACTTTTGCTGCAGGAGTGCCACTGCCAGTGTGACTAGTGACCAGTGACCTGACCACCAGTATATATAATATTAGTAGTATACTATCTCTTTATCAACCAGTCTATATTAGCAGCAGACACAGTACAGTGCGGTAGTTCACGGCTGTGGCTACCTCTGTGTCGGCACTCGGCAGCCCGTCCATAATTGTATATACCACCTAACCGTGGTTTTTTTTTCTTTCTTTATACATACATACTAGTTACGAGTATACTATCTCTTTATCAACCAGTCTATATATTAGCAGCAGACACAGTACAGTGCGGTAGTTCACGGCTGTGGCTACCTCTGTGTCGGCACTCGGCAGCCCGTCCATAATTGTATATACCACCTAACCGTGGTTTTTTTTTCTTTCTTTATACATACATACTAGTTACGAGTATACTATCTCTTTATCAACCAGTCTATATATTAGCAGCAGACACAGTACAGTGCGGTAGTTCACGGCTGTGGCTACCTCTGTGTCGGCACTCGGCAGCCCGTCCATAATTGTATATACCACCTAACCGTGGTTTTTTTTTCTTTCTTTATACATACATACTAGTTACGAGTATACTATCTCTTTATCAACCAGTCTATATATTAGCAGCAGACACAGTACAGTGCGGTAGTTCACGGCTGTGGCTACCTCTGTGTCGGCACTCGGCAGCCCGTCCATAATTGTATATACCACCTAACCGTGGTTTTTTTTTCTTTCTTTATACATACATACTAGTTACGAGTATACTATCTCTTTATCAACCAGTCTATATATTAGCAGCAGACACAGTACAGTGCGGTAGTTCACGGCTGTGGCTACCTCTGTGTCGGCACTCGGCAGCCCGTCCATAATTGTATATACCACCTAACCGTGTTTTTTTTTTCTTTCTTTATACATACATACTAGTTACGAGTATACTATCTCTTTATCAACCAGTCTATATATTAGCAGCAGACACAGTACAGTGCGGTAGTTCACGGCTGTGGCTACCTCTGTGTCGGCACTCGGCAGCCCGTCCATAATTGTATATACCACCTAACCGTGGTTTTTTTTTCTTTCTTTATACATACATACTAGTTACGAGTATACTATCTCTTTATCAACCAGTCTATATATTAGCAGCAGACACAGTACAGTGCGGTAGTTCACGGCTGTGGCTACCTCTGTGTCGGCACTCGGCAGCCCGTCCATAATTGTATATACCACCTAACCGTGGTTTTTTTTTCTTTCTTTATACATACATACTAGTTACGAGTATACTATCTCTTTATCAACCAGTCTATATTAGCAGCAGACACAGTACAGTGCGGTAGTTCACGGCTGTGGCTACCTCTGTGTCGGCACTCGGCAGCCCGTCCATAATTGTATATACCACCTAACCGTGGTTTTTTTTTCTTTCTTTATACATACATACTAGTTACGAGTATACTATCTCTTTATCAACCAGTCTATATATTAGCAGCAGACACAGTACAGTGCGGTAGTTCACGGCTGTGGCTACCTCTGTGTCGGCACTCGGCAGCCCGTCCATAATTGTATATACCACCTAACCGTGGTTTTTTTTTCTTTCTTTATACATACATACTAGTTACGAGTATACTATCTCTTTATCAACCAGTCTATATATTAGCAGCAGACACAGTACAGTGCGGTAGTTCACGGCTGTGGCTACCTCTGTGTCGGCACTCGGCAGCCCGTCCATAATTGTATACTAGTATCCAATCCATCCATCTCCATTGTTTACCTGAGGTGCCTTTTAGTTGTGCCTATTAAAATATGGAGAACAAAAATGTTGAGGTTCCAAAATTAGGGAAAGATCAAGATCCACTTCCACCTCGTGCTGAAGCTGCTGCCACTAGTCATGGCCGAGACGATGAAATGCCAGCAACGTCGTCTGCCAAGGCCGATGCCCAATGTCATAGTACAGAGCATGTCAAATCCAAAACACCAAATATCAGTAAAAAAAGGACTCCAAAACCTAAAATAAAATTGTCGGAGGAGAAGCGTAAACTTGCCAATATGCCATTTACCACACGGAGTGGCAAGGAACGGCTGAGGCCCTGGCCTATGTTCATGGCTAGTGGTTCAGCTTCACATGAGGATGGAAGCACTCAGCCTCTCGCTAGAAAAATGAAAAGACTCAAGCTGGCAAAAGCAGCACAGCAAAGAACTGTGCATTCTTCGAAATCCCAAATCCACAAGGAGAGTCCAATTGTGTCGGTTGCGATGCCTGACCTTCCCAACACTGGACGTGAAGAGCATGCGCCTTCCACCATTTGCACGCCCCCTGCAAGTGCTGGAAGGAGCACCCGCAGTCCAGTTCCTGATAGTCAGATTGAAGATGTCAGTGTTGAAGTACACCAGGATGAGGAGGATATGGGTGTTGCTGGCGCTGGGGAGGAAATTGACCAGGAGGATTCTGATGGTGAGGTGGTTTGTTTAAGTCAGGCACCCGGGGAGACACCTGTTGTCCGTGGGAGGAATATGGCCGTTGACATGCCAGGTGAAAATACCAAAAAAATCAGCTCTTCGGTGTGGAGGTATTTCACCAGAAATGCGGACAACAGGTGTCAAGCCGTGTGTTCCCTTTGTCAAGCTGTAATAAGTAGGGGTAAGGACGTTAACCTCCTCGGAACATCCTCCCTTATACGTCACCTGCAGCGCATTCATAATAAGTCAGTGACAAGTTCAAAAACTTTGGGTGACAGCGGAAGCAGTCCACTGACCAGTAAATCCCTTCCTCTTGTAACCAAGCTCACGCAAACCACCCCACCAACTCCCTCAGTGTCAATTTCCTCCTTCCCCAGGAATGCCAATAGTCCTGCAGGCCATGTCACTGGCAATTCTGACGAGTCCTCTCCTGCCTGGGATTCCTCCGATGCATCCTTGCGTGTAACGCCTACTGCTGCTGGCGCTGCTGTTGTTGCCGCTGGGAGTCGATGGTCATCCCAGAGGGGAAGTCGTAAGCCCACTTGTACTACTTCCAGTAAGCAATTGACTGTTCAACAGTCCTTTGCGAGGAAGATGAAATATCACAGCAGTCATCCTACTGCAAAGCGGATAACTGAGTCCTTGACAACTATGTTGGTGTTAGACGTGCGTCCGGTATCCGCCGTTAGTTCACAGGGAACTAGACAATTTATTGAGGCAGTGTGCCCCCGTTACCAAATACCATCTAGGTTCCACTTCTCTAGGCAGGCGATACCGAGAATGTACACGGACGTCAGAAAAAGACTCACCAGTGTCCTAAAAAATGCAGTTGTACCCAATGTCCACTTAACCACGGACATGTGGACAAGTGGAGCAGGGCAGGGTCAGGACTATATGACTGTGACAGCCCACTGGGTAGATGTATGGACTCCCGCCGCAAGAACAGCAGCGGCGGCACCAGTAGCAGCATCTCGCAAACGCCAACTCTTTCCTAGGCAGGCTACGCTTTGTATCACCGCTTTCCAGAATACGCACACAGCTGAAAACCTCTTACGGCAACTGAGGAAGATCATCGCGGAATGGCTTACCCCAATTGGACTCTCCTGTGGATTTGTGGCATCGGACAACGCCAGCAATATTGTGTGTGCATTAAATATGGGCAAATTCCAGCACGTCCCATGTTTTGCACATACCTTGAATTTGGTGGTGCAGAATTTTTTAAAAAACGACAGGGGCGTGCAAGAGATGCTGTCGGTGGCCAGAAAAATTGCGGGACACTTTCGGCGTACAGGCACCACGTACAGAAGACTGGAGCACCACCAAAAACTACTGAACCTGCCCTGCCATCATCTGAAGCAAGAAGTGGTAACGAGGTGGAATTCAACCCTCTATATGCTTCAGAGGTTGGAGGAGCAGCAAAAGGCCATTCAAGCCTATACAATTGAGCACGATATAGTAGGTGGAATGCACCTGTCTCAAGTGCAGTGGAGAATGATTTCAACGTTGTGCAAGGTTCTGATGCCCTTTGAACTTGCCACACGTGAAGTCAGTTCAGACACTGCCAGCCTGAGTCAGGTCATTCCCCTCATCAGGCTTTTGCAGAAGAAGCTGGAGGCATTGAAGAAGGAGCTAAAAGGGAGCGATTCCGCTAGGCATGTGGGACTTGTGGATGCAGCCCTTAATTCGCTTAACAAGGATTCACGGGTGGTCAATCTGTTGAAATCAGAGCACTACATTTTGGCCACCGTGCTCGATCCTAGATTTAAAGCCTACCTTGGATCTCTCTTTCCGGCAGACACAGGTCTGCTGGGGTTGAAAGACCTGCTGGTGACAAAATTGTCAAGTCAAGCGGAACGCGACCTGTCAACATCTCCTCCTTCACATTCTCCCGCAACTGGGGGTGCGAGGAAAAGGCTCAGAATTCCGAGCCCACCCGCTGGCGGTGATGCAGGGCAGTCTGGAGCGACTGCTGATGCTGACATCTGGTCCGGACTGAAGGACCTGACAACGATTACGGACATGTCGTCTACTGTCACTGCATATGATTCTCTCAACATTGATAGAATGGTGGAGGATTATATGAGTGACCGCATCCAAGTAGGCACGTCACACAGTCCGTACTTATACTGGCAGGAAAAAGAGGCAATTTGGAGGCCCTTGCACAAACTGGCTTTATTCTACCTAAGTTGCCCTCCCACAAGTGTGTACTCCGAAAGAGTGTTTAGTGCCGCCGCTCACCTTGTCAGCAATCGGCGTACGAGGTTACATCCAGAAAATGTGGAGAAGATGATGTTCATTAAAATGAATTATAATCAATTCCTCCGCGGAGACATTGACCAGCAGCAATTGCCTCCACAAAGTACACAGGGAGCTGAGATGGTGGATTCCAGTGGGGACGAATTGATAATCTGTGAGGAGGGGGATGTACACGGTGATATATCGGAGGGTGAAGATGAGGTGGACATCTTGCCTCTGTAGAGCCAGTTTGTGCAAGGAGAGATTAATTGCTTCTTTTTTGGGGGGGGTCCAAACCAACCCGTCATATCAGTCACAGTCGTGTGGCAGACCCTGTCACTGAAATGATGGGTTGGTTAAAGTGTGCATGTCCTGTTTTGTTTATACAACATAAGGGTGGGTGGGAGGGCCCAAGGACAATTCCATCTTGCACCTCTTTTTTCTTTTCTTTTTCTTTGCATCATGTGCTGATTGGGGAGGGTTTTTTGGAAGGGACATCCTGCGTGACACTGCAGTGCCACTCCTAGATGGGCCCGGTGTTTGTGTCGGCCACTAGGGTCGCTAATCTTACTCACACAGTCAGCTACCTCATTGCGCCTCTTTTTTTCTTTGCGTCATGTGCTGTTTGGGGAGGGTTTTTTGGAAGGGACATCCTGCGTGACACTGCAGTGCCACTCCTAGATGGGCCCGGTGTTTGTGTCGGCCACTAGGGTCGCTAATCTTACTCACACAGCTACCTCATTGCGCCTCTTTTTTTCTTTGCGTCATGTGCTGTTTGGGGAGGGTTTTTTGGAAGGGACATCCTGCGTGACACTGCAGTGCCACTCCTAGATGGGCCCGGTGTTTGTGTCGGCCACTAGGGTCGCTAATCTTACTCACACAGCTACCTCATTGCGCCTCTTTTTTTCTTTGCGTCATGTGCTGTTTGGGGAGGGTTTTTTGGAAGGGCCATCCTGCGTGACACTGCAGTGCCACTCCTAGATGGGCCCGGTGTTTGTGTCGGCCACTAGGGTCGCTAATCTTACTCACACAGCTACCTCATTGCGCCTCTTTTTTTCTTTGCGTCATGTGCTGTTTGGGGAGGGTTTTTTGGAAGGGACATCCTGCGTGACACTGCAGTGCCACTCCTAGATGGGCCCGGTGTTTGTGTCGGCCACTAGGGTCGCTTATCTTACTCACACAGCGACCTCGGTGCAAATTTTAGGACTAAAAATAATATTGTGAGGTGTGAGGTATTCAGAATAGACTGAAAATGAGTGTAAATTATGGTTTTTGAGGTTAATAATACTTTGGGATCAAAATGACCCCCAAATTCTATGATTTAAGCTGTTTTTTAGTGTTTTTTGAAAAAAACACCCGAATCCAAAACACACCCGAATCCGACAAAAAAAATTCGGTGAGGTTTTGCCAAAACGCGTTCGAACCCAAAACACGGCCGCGGAACCGAACCCAAAACCAAAACACAAAACCCGAAAAATTTCAGGCGCTCATCTCTAGTAATATGTTCGATCCCTTAGTCTCCGCTTCTGATCCAAACCTCCTGTGTCTCCCTTTCTTATTCCACAGCCTAGTTTACCAAAATTGATCAGATGTACAATATTGTTATTGAATGTACTCCCTCTCCTTTAGAATGCTAGTGTGTGTGACTGTGAGTGCGTGTGTTGGCATTAAAATCTTGTGTGTTTTTAGGCTAAAACTAGGTAGGAAGCAGCAGAGTCTGACACCTGTCCTGAGTCTGGCAAATATTCCTGCTTTTGGGAAGCTGTATCCTGACTGTAGGGACTACTATGAGTAATGTCCCACTTTACCCTGCTCTGTCAATCCACCCCTACCAGCAGCAAATAACGTGCTGTACTATCTGGTGAAAGAATAACACTGCATTACACAGCAGCGTCACACTACTCCTCCATTATGTGGGAGGCCTGTGTATAGCGTTGGAGCTGTCATTAGTGGCAGAGTCAGTGGTACTGACTCTATTCCTTTCCACGTGGAGCAGCAAGGGTTGCAGCTGCTGTGAAGGCCACAGCTTCCCTCTACCAATCATGCAGCTGGTGGGAACCTGGGGTGCGGGGAGGGCCTTGGGTTACAGATGATAATGATAGAATGGTGGGGGAGCATATGTGACATGGGGTGAGTGGGGAGGGCATATGGCACACATTCTCACCTTGTCACAGATGATGGTGCTGAGGCCCGAGCACTTCTCATACACAGTTACACTACATTAATAAAACATCCATTCACCTCTAGCATAGAAGTGACCTAGAAAGTACAACTATGGACAGTCATGTTTTGTTATATCTAAACAAACATACTGTGATAAACGGCATACTTACCACTGGAGGGTGAAGAGGAGCTTGGTTGGCCCGAGTTCTTGTTCACCTAAAATGAAAATATGGTCTTTATACAAGATGAAATGAATAGTCTCATTAAGACAGATAATTATAAAATATTTTTTTTAAAAATTATTTTGTAATAGCCTGAATTGTTTTGCATTGTATAGTAAGAAGTGAGGCTATAGCTACTCTGCATCCCTAGACCCAATCACAATGCTGCCTCCTATAGTCCAGATTCCTTAAGCACTGCCTGATTGGTGAGCTGCATGGGTTAAAGGGGATGTAAGTAAAATATGTTGGGTCTGGAAGGTGGGGTAAGAATCTGGACTCAGGCACCTCTATAATTGTGCTGCTTAGATGAGGATATGACCTAAATTCATGACTGGCACAGACCAGATTGTTGTCTTATTCTGGCATAGCATAACTGAATAGAGAATAACCAGACAATCCTTAAATCTAGTAAATCACTGGCCGCAATGTCAGACCATAAAGAAAATACCCCTGATCTTCAAACTTCATGTTTAATGTACAAAATGATGCCAGAAGCTTACACCCAAACAGACTGGAAACTTTACAGGATGCTCACCTGCCTAAGATTATCAAGTAAAGCTGCCGGCCAGAAAAGAAGATAGATGCCCACCGGAGCCATAGCAAATTCATTCGCAAATGCATACACATTCGTAGCCTACGGGCAAGAACAAGAATATCGATTGTAAGGGTAGCCCTATGGCTACACAGACTGGCTGCGGCAGTAGCGACACTGGCGCCATGTTTCTTTCAATATGTACATGATCACAGCTGAAGGCAGGTACATGCCCCAGAAATAGCCATGTCACGTCTGCCACTCCCCATTATCTGCCACATACGGTCCCTTCCTATAAATCTGCGATTAATATCTTAGTGTGAGCACAATCACAACAAAGCCTTGGCATATGCGCAGTGTAATCATGGCACACATGTGCAGTCCACTGATAATCGCTCTGATGTGTGAACATCAGCATGGCATACACATTCACTAATAATAATTACACAAGGGTAAGATGACAGGCGGAATCTTGCTGCATACTTTTGTTGATGGAAAAAGGTGTCTGTGGGATTTATTTAATAGAGGGCAATTTATGTCATGGGATTAAAGCTGAGTTTTACATAAAGGCGGAAATTGGAATTTTGTTCTTGAAACCGCCAAAAATAACTGCTTTACATCCCATAGCAAAATTATCAAATATCAGTAAGCTTGCCAAATTGTACATGATCAGATTTACTAGCCAGAGAAGTACAATCCATGATTTATGTTCCATGGTGGGCACACTTATTACTACAAATGTATTCCTAACTACACACATTCCACATTGTAGTGTATCTCTGGAAGAAACTGAGAGATAAGTTGTGTGGCGTTATATATGGTGTAGATAGCAAAGGGCCTAATATACCATTTATCTAGATTGGAAAAGCCTTTATACTATATATGTGTACTATGTAACTCTACTAATGAGCCATCGGGCACAGGTTCCTTTACTTAACACTAGAGATGAGCGCCTGAAATTTTTCGGGTTTTGTGTTTTGGTTTTGGGTTCGGTTCCGCGGCCGTGTTTTGGGTTCGAACGCGTTTTGGCAAAACCTCACCGAATTTTTTTTGTCGGATTCGGGTGTGTTTTGGATTCGGGTGTTTTTTTCAAAAAACACTAAAAAACAGCTTAAATCATAGAATTTGGGGGTCATTTTGATCCCAAAGTATTATTAACCTCAAAAACCATAATTTACACTCATTTTCAGTCTATTCTGAATACCTCACACCTCACAATATTATTTTTAGTCCTAAAATTTGCACCGAGGTCGCTGTGTGAGTAAGATAAGCGACCCTAGTGGCCGACACAAACACCGGGCCCATCTAGGAGTGGCACTGCAGTGTCACGCAGGATGTCCCTTCCAAAAAACCCTCCCCAAACAGCACATGACGCAAAGAAAAAAAGAGGCGCAATGAGGTAGCTGTGTGAGTAAGATTAGCGACCCTAGTGGCCGACACAAACACCGGGCCCATCTAGGAGTGGCACTGCAGTGTAACGCAGGATGGCCCTTCCAAAAAACCCTCCCCAAACAGCACATGACGCAAAGAAAAAAAGAGGCGCAATGAGGTAGCTGTGTGAGTAAGATTAGCGACCCTAGTGGCCGACACAAACACCGGGCCCATCTAGGAGTGGCACTGCAGTGTCACGCAGGATGTCCCTTCCAAAAAACCCTCCCCAAACAGCACATGACGCAAAGAAAAAAAGAGGCGCAATGAGGTAGCTGACTGTGTGAGTAAGATTAGCGACCCTAGTGGCCGACACAAACACCGGGCCCATCTAGGAGTGGCACTGCAGTGTCACGCAGGATGTCCCTTCCAAAAAACCCTCCCCAATCAGCACATGATGCAAAGAAAAAGAAAAGAAAAAAGAGGTGCAAGATGGAATTGTCCTTGGGCCCTCCCACCCACCCTTATGTTGTATAAACAAAACAGGACATGCACACTTTAACCAACCCATCATTTCAGTGACAGGGTCTGCCACACGACTGTGACTGATATGACGGGTTGGTTTGGACCCCCCCCCCAAAAAAGAAGCAATTAATCTCTCCTTGCACAAACTGGCTCTACAGAGGCAAGATGTCCACCTCATCTTCACCCTCCGATATATCACCGTGTACATCCCCCTCCTCACAGATTATCAATTCGTCCCCACTGGAATCCACCATCTCAGCTCCCTGTGTACTTTGTGGAGGCAATTGCTGCTGGTCAATGTCTCCGCGGAGGAATTGATTATAATTCATTTTAATGAACATCATCTTCTCCACATTTTCTGGATGTAACCTCGTACGCCGATTGCTGACAAGGTGAGCGGCGGCACTAAACACTCTTTCGGAGTACACACTTGTGGGAGGGCAACTTAGGTAGAATAAAGCCAGTTTGTGCAAGGGCCTCCAAATTGCCTCTTTTTCCTGCCAGTATAAGTACGGACTGTGTGACGTGCCTACTTGGATGCGGTCACTCATATAATCCTCCACCATTCTATCAATGTTGAGAGAATCATATGCAGTGACAGTAGACGACATGTCCGTAATCGTTGTCAGGTCCTTCAGTCCGGACCAGATGTCAGCATCAGCAGTCGCTCCAGACTGCCCTGCATCACTGCCAGCGGGTGGGCTCGGAATTCTGAGCCTTTTCCTCGCACCCCCAGTTGCGGGAGAATGTGAAGGAGGAGATGTTGACAGGTCGCGTTCCGCTTGACTTGACAATTTTGTCACCAGCAGGTCTTTGCACCCCAGCAGACTTGTGTCTGCCGGAAAGAGAGATCCAAGGTAGGCTTTAAATCTAGGATCGAGCACGGTGGCCAAAATGTAGTGCTCTGATTTCAACAGATTGACCACCCGTGAATCCTTGTTAAGCGAATTAAGGGCTGCATCCACAAGTCCCACATGCCTAGCGGAATCGCTCCCTTTTAGCTCCTTCTTCAATGCCTCCAGCTTCTTCTGCAAAAGCCTGATGAGGGGAATGACCTGACTCAGGCTGGCAGTGTCTGAACTGACTTCACGTGTGGCAAGTTCAAAGGGCATCAGAACCTTGCACAACGTTGAAATCATTCTCCACTGCACTTGAGACAGGTGCATTCCACCTCCTATATCGTGCTCAATTGTATAGGCTTGAATGGCCTTTTGCTGCTCCTCCAACCTCTGAAGCATATAGAGGGTTGAATTCCACCTCGTTACCACTTCTTGCTTCAGATGATGGCAGGGCAGGTTCAGTAGTTTTTGGTGGTGCTCCAGTCTTCTGTACGTGGTGCCTGTACGCCGAAAGTGTCCCGCAATTTTTCTGGCCACCGACAGCATCTCTTGCACGCCCCTGTCGTTTTTTAAAAAATTCTGCACCACCAAATTCAAGGTATGTGCAAAACATGGGACGTGCTGGAATTTGCCCATATTTAATGCACACACAATATTGCTGGCGTTGTCCGATGCCACAAATCCACAGGAGAGTCCAATTGGGGTAAGCCATTCCGCGATGATCTTCCTCAGTTGCCGTAAGAGGTTTTCAGCTGTGTGCGTATTCTGGAAAGCGGTGATACAAAGCGTAGCCTGCCTAGGAAAGAGTTGGCGTTTGCGAGATGCTGCTACTGGTGCCGCCGCTGCTGTTCTTGCGGCGGGAGTCCATACATCTACCCAGTGGGCTGTCACAGTCATATAGTCCTGACCCTGCCCTGCTCCACTTGTCCACATGTCCGTGGTTAAGTGGACATTGGGTACAGCTGCATTTTTTAGGACACTGGTGACTCTTTTTCTGAGGTCTGTGTACATTTTCGGTATCGCCTGCCTAGAGAAATGGAACCTAGATGGTATTTGGTACCGGGGACACAGTACCTCCAACAAGTCTCTAGTTGGCTCTGCAGTAATGATGGATACCGGAACCACGTTTCTCACCACCCAGGATGCCAAGGCCTCAGTTATCCGCTTTGCAGTAGGATGACTGCTGTGATATTTCATCTTCCTCGCAAAGGACTGTTGAACAGTCAATTGCTTACTGGAAGTAGTACAAGTGGGCTTACGACTTCCCCTCTGGGATGACCATCGACTCCCAGCGGCAACAACAGCAGCGCCAGCAGCAGTAGGCGTTACACGCAAGGATGCATCGGAGGAATCCCAGGCAGGAGAGGACTCGTCAGAATTGCCAGTGACATGGCCTGCAGGACTATTGGCATTCCTGGGGAAGGAGGAAATTGACACTGAGGGAGTTGGTGGGGTGGTTTGCGTGAGCTTGGTTACAAGAGGAAGGGATTTACTGGTCAGTGGACTGCTTCCGCTGTCACCCAAAGTTTTTGAACTTGTCACTGACTTATTATGAATGCGCTGCAGGTGACGTATAAGGGAGGATGTTCCGAGGTGGTTAACGTCCTTACCCCTACTTATTACAGCTTGACAAAGGGAACACACGGCTTGACACCTGTTGTCCGCATTTCTGGTGAAATACCTCCACACCGAAGAGCTGATTTTTTTGGTATTTTCACCTGGCATGTCAACGGCCATATTCCTCCCACGGACAACAGGTGTCTCCCCGGGTGCCTGACTTAAACAAACCACCTCACCATCAGAATCCTCCTGGTCAATTTCCTCCCCAGCGCCAGCAACACCCATATCCTCCTCATCCTGGTGTACTTCAACACTGACATCTTCAATCTGACTATCAGGAACTGGACTGCGGGTGCTCCTTCCAGCACTTGCAGGGGGCGTGCAAATGGTGGAAGGCGCATGCTCTTCACGTCCAGTGTTGGGAAGGTCAGGCATCGCAACCGACACAATTGGACTCTCCTTGTGGATTTGGGATTTCGAAGAATGCACAGTTCTTTGCTGTGCTGCTTTTGCCAGCTTGAGTCTTTTCATTTTTCTAGCGAGAGGCTGAGTGCTTCCATCCTCATGTGAAGCTGAACCACTAGCCATGAACATAGGCCAGGGCCTCAGCCGTTCCTTGCCACTCCGTGTGGTAAATGGCATATTGGCAAGTTTACGCTTCTCCTCCGACAATTTTATTTTAGGTTTTGGAGTCCTTTTTTTTCTGATATTTGGTGTTTTGGATTTGACATGCTCTGTACTATGACATTGGGCATCGGCCTTGGCAGACGACGTTGCTGGCATTTCATCGTCTCGGCCATGACTAGTGGCAGCAGCTTCAGCACGAGGTGGAAGTGGATCTTGATCTTTCCCTAATTTTGGAACCTCAACATTTTTGTTCTCCATATTTTAATAGGCACAACTAAAGGGCACCTCAGGTAAACAATGGAGATGGATACTAGTATACAATTATGGACTGCCTGCCGACTGCAGACACAGAGGTAGCCACAGCCGTGAACTACCGTACTGTACTGTGTCTGCAGCTAATATAGACTGGTTGATAAAGAGAAGATGTCTATGTAACTATGTATGTATAAAGAAGACTGAAAAAAATCCACGGTTAGGTGGTATACAATTATGGACGGACTGCCTGCCGAGTGCAGACACAGAGGTAGCCACAGCCGTGAACTACCGTACTGTACTGTGTCTGCAGCTAATATAGACTGGTTGATAAAGAGAAGATGTCTATGTAACTATGTATGTATAAAGAAGAATGAAAAAAAACCACGGTTAGGTGGTATACAATTATGGACGGACTGCCTGCCGAGTGCAGACACAGAGGTAGCCACAGCCATGAACTACCGTACTGTACTGTGTCTGCAGCTAATATAGACTGGTTGATAAAGAGAAGATGTCTATGTAACTATGTATGTATAAAGAAGAATGAAAAAAATCCACGGTTAGGTGGTATTACAATTATGGACGGACTGCCTGCCGAGTGCAGAGACACAGAGGTAGCCACAGCCGTGAACTACCGTACTGTGTCTGCTGCGACTGGATGATAAATGATATAAAAAATATATATATATCACTACTGCAGCCGGACAGGTATATATTATATATTATATAATGACGGATCTGCTGGACACTGTCTGTCAGCAGAATGAGTTTTATTTTTATAGAATAAAAAACAAACAAACACACAAGTGAAGTCACACGACGAGTGTTTAACTTTTTCAGGCAATCACAATATAAGTATACTACTAACTATACTGGTGGTCAGTGTGGTCAGGTCACTGGTCAGTCACACTGGCAGTGGCACTCCTGCAGCAAAAGTGTGCACTGTTTAATTTTAATATAATATGTACTCCTGGCTCCTGCTATAACCTATAACTGGCACTGCAGTAGTGCTCCCCAGTCTCCCCCACAATTATAAGCTGTGTGAGCTGAGCAGCCAGACAGATATATATAATATTATATATAGATAATAGATGATGCAGCACACTGGCCTGAGCCTGAGCAGTGCACACAGATATGGTATGTGACTGACTGAGTCACTGTGTGTATCGCTTTTTTTTAGGCAGAGAACGGATATATTAAATAAACTGCACTGTGTGTCTGGTGGTCACTCACTATATAATATATTATGTACTCCTGGCTCCTGCTATAACCTATAACTGGCACTGCAGTAGTGCTCCCCAGTCTCCCCCACAATTATAAGCTGTGTGAGCTGAGCAGTCAGACAGATATATATAATATTATATATAGATAATAGATGATGCAGCACACTGGCCTGAGCCTGAGCAGTGCACACAGATATGGTATGTGACTGACTGAGTCACTGTGTGTATCGCTTTTTATATATAGATAATAGATGATGCAGCACACTGGCCTGAGCCTGAGCAGTGCACACAGATATGGTATGTGACTGACTGAGTCACTGTGTGTATCGCTTTTTTTTAGGCAGAGAACGGATATATTAAATAAACTGCACTGTGTGTCTGGTGGTCACTCACTATATAATATATTATGTACTCCTGGCTCCTGCTATAACCTATAACTGGCACTGCAGTAGTGCTCCCCAGTCTCCCCCACAATTATAAGCTGTGTGAGCTGAGCAGTCAGACAGATATATATAATATTATATATAGATAATAGATGATGCAGCACACTGGCCTGAGCCTGAGCAGTGCACACAGATATGGTATGTGACTGACTGAGTCACTGTGTGTATCGCTTTTTTCAGGCAGAGAACGGATATATTAAATAAACTGCACTGTGTGTCTGGTGGTCACTCACTATATAATATATTATGTACTCCTGGCTCCTGCTATAACCTATAACTGGCACTGCAGTAGTGCTCCCCAGTCTCCCCCACAATTATAAGCTGTGTGAGCTGAGCAGTCAGACAGATATATATAATATTATATATAGATAATAGATGATGCAGCACACTGGCCTGAGCCTGAGCAGTGCACACAGATATGGTATGTGACTGACTGAGTCACTGTGTGTATCGCTTTTTTCAGGCAGAGAACGGATATATTAAATAAACTGCACTGTGTGTCTGGTGGTCACTCACTATATAATATATTATGTACTCCTGGCTCCTGCTATAACCTATAACTGGCACTGCAGTAGTGCTCCCCAGTCTCCCCCACAATTATAAGCTGTGTGAGCTGAGCAGTCAGACAGATATATATAATATTATATATAGATAATAGATGATGCAGCACACTGGCCTGAGCCTGAGCAGTGCACACAGATATGGTATGTGACTGACTGAGTCACTGTGTGTATCGCTTTTTTCAGGCAGAGAACGGATATATTAAATAAACTGCACTGTGTGTCTGGTGGTCACTCACTATATAATATATTATGTACTCCTGGCTCCTGCTATAACCTATAACTGGCACTGCAGTAGTGCTCCCCAGTCTCCCCCACAATTATAAGCTGTGTGAGCTGAGCAGTCAGACAGATATATATATAATATTATATATAGATAATAGATGATGCAGCACACTGGCCTGAGCCTGAGCAGTGCACACAGATATGGTATGTGACTGAGTCACTGTGTGCTGTGTATCGCTTTTTTCAGGCAGAGAACGGATTATAAAGTAAACTGCACTGTCCTCACTAGTAAACTCTCTCCACTCAGTCTCTACACTTCTACAGTAACAGTACTCCTCCTAGTCAGCTCCAGTAAATCTCTCTCAGTCTCTTATAATCTAAATGGAGAGGACGCCAGCCACGTCCTCTCCCTATCAATCTCAATGCACGTGTGAAAATGGCGGCGACGCGCGGCTCCTTATATAGAATCCGAGTCTCGCGATAGAATCCGAGCCTCGCGAGAATCCGACAGCGTCATGATGACGTTCGGGCGCGCTCGGGTTAACCGAGCAAGGCGGGAAGATCCGAGTCGCTCGGACCCGTGAAAAAAAACATGAAGTTCTGGCGGGTTCGGATTCAGAGAAACCGAACCCGCTCATCTCTACTTAACACTAGATAGCATAACTGCCATTTACTCTGAAGACTCAGTGCCCTCCATGAAAAAATAATTTACTACTAGGAAAAGAAATCTCTCTGTTACCATATCTGTATAATTCTACAGGTACAAGTACTATGTAATATGCTGCTCACCACAGTTCCATCTGGGTGGCTGTGATGTACTTAGTGATTTCATAGAATGCTGAGCAGCCAATCAGCAAGACCATATGGCCTAGAATATGGTACATTTTGTAATACCCATAGTACAGTGGTTTACAAACTTTTTTTGAATCACAGCACCCTAGAGTATAATAACTTTTTCACTGTACCCCTAGACCAAAAGTTTCTTATTGAGAAATTGGAAAAAAAAAATTAAGACTCAATTATGTGGTACCGGACAAGATTTTCTTCTGTTTGTCCACATATTATATGATTGTCAGCCAACAGTACTGGTTTTGTCTACTCATTAACCAAATCATTTGAATTGGTCCGTGACCACTAACCCAGGTCTCCTCTGCAAGTGTCCTGAGGTACCCCAGGGTGCCATGGCACATAGTTTGGGACCACTGCCATAGTATACAATATATCTAATATTTAGCATCGTAATAACACTCTCCATTACCTGTCCTTACCTGTTGTCCTTACTGATACAGCTCACTGTAAACTGTTTAAAAAAGGCCTAAACGTATAAATGTCCCTTTATTTTGCTGCTATTAAATTGTATTCATTTAGTAACAATTAATTTTAACAGATTATACTTTCCTAACATTTTTTAAATATTGGGCAAAACAATTTTACTGTTATCATAATTACTATTATAAATACTTGATTTATACAATATTCCTCTTCAATAAAAAAATCTCAGTGCGAGCGCAATTAAAACAGTACTTTGACCAGTGTGCAGTGTGATCGTGGGACATGCGCAGTCTGCCACTGATCTCTCTATTACGTGAACATCCAAATTGCATACAAACATGAATTAGAGCCCATAGCACGGCTATTATGCACGAATAAAAATACCCAAAGGTAAGATGAAAGGCAGAATCTTGCTGCATACTTTGGTAGATGGAAAAAGGTAGATATGGGGTTTATTTAATAGAGGGCAATTCATATAAATTCCTGATTATTTTTATTTGTGCCATGGGATTAAAGTTGAGATTCCATAAACTTAGAACTTGGCATTTTGGGTTGGTAACCACCAGCTCTTGCCTTACAATAATACATCCCATAGCAAAATTATCAAATATCAGTTATTATGACAAACTGCACATCATCAGATTTACTAGCCAGAGAAGTACAATCCATGATTTATGTTCCATGGTGGGCACACTTATTACTACAAATGTATTCCTAACTACACACATTCCCCCATTGTAATATATCTATTTAAGAAATGAAGAGATAAGTTGGGTGGCGTTATATATGGTCTAGATATTAACGGGCCTAATATACTGTACCATTTATCTAGATTGGAAAAGCCTTCATACTGTATATTTACTATGTAACTCTACTAATGAGCCATCAAGGGCAGGTTCCTTTACTAAACATTAGATAGCATAACTGCCATTCACTTAAGTCCCCTCCATGAGAAAATGATTTACTATTAGGAAAATAAATCTCTCTTACTACAGCTGTATAATTCTACAGGTATAAGTACAGTACAGTATCTATACATGATACAGACCTTTATACAGTGATATGATCTAACACTTAACACCAGTGAGAGAAATTACCAACCTAAAAGGTAGATATTGCTGCATTTATACAGCTTGATAATAATGAAAGAATATGACAAGTCTATACTCACATCCATGATTGTGTGCCACCAATATGGGGCTGGATGGAAATGTTTGGTGCCACCAATTGATATAGGGCTTGATGGAAACTTAGTTTTTCAAAGTCAGCAAAAGTAGCAGAAAATATGCAGCACAGGATGCACAACCAGTAGCAAGCAAAGCTCAATCTACTCTGTTGTAATAAAAAGTTCCTCAGCACAGTTCCATCTTGGTGTCTGTGACATACTTGGTGATGTCATAGAATGCTGAGTACAGCAGCCAATCAGCTGGCTCAAGTGTTAAGTAGTACTATAACAGATGCATAGACTTTAAGGCCTAGTATACTTAATGCACATCGGGGGTAATTCCAAGTTGATCGCAGCAGGAAATTTTTTAGCATTTGGGCAAAACCATGTGCACTGCAGGGGAGGCAGATATAACATGTGCAGAGAGAGTTAGATTTGGGTGGGTTATTTTGTTTCTGTGCAGGGTAAATACTGGCTGCTTTATTTTTACACTGCAATTTAGATTGCAGATTGAACTCACCACACCCAAATCTAACTCTCTCTGCACATGTTATATCTGCCTCCCCTGCAGTGCACATGATTTTGCCCAACTGCTAACAAAATTCCTGCTGCGATCAACTTGAAATTACCTCCATCATGTAATACCCAAAGTATACATTAATTCAGACTGGATCACTGCAGCGGCAGGGTGGAAGGGGCTGTGCCAATGATGTTAGAATGCCGTTAAAGGGGCACAGTCTGAACAACAGAGGCATGTCTGGGCCATTGGGGGTGTGGGCCGCGGCGGCTGCATGATGTCACACGTATCCTCTGCGACCTGTGGCATGGTGAGTAGTGGCCTGGCAGCACGCAGGATCTGCGCTGGCAGGGAGCTAATCGCAAGGTACAAAAGCATCGCTACCGTGCGGGGGGGAGGTAGGGTCTGACATGTGGGGTCGACTACCCCTGTGCTGGGTGTCCCCCCACATGTCAGAGTAAATGATCATAGATGTGCTAAATTTAGCACATCTGCGATCAGATCTGAATTACCCCCATATTCAACATTTATCTTTCCAATAACATGACCTGTCATTTATTATTTATTTATTTATTTATTTATTTATTTATTTATTTTATTAGCAGTTTCTTATATAGCGCAGTATATTTCTTTGCGCTTTACAATTAGAACAACAGTTAGAAAACAAAAGACACAGACAGACATAGAGGTAGGAAGGTCCTGCTCGTAAGCTTATACTCTATAGGGAAATAGGCATTGATACACAAGGATAGATGCTACCTGTTGCATAATGGTCCACCAGATTGCTAGGTTCTTAATGGGTTGTATGGTATGATCACCCAGCAATGTTGGAAGACAAAGTATGTGAGGTTATGTGGACTGTACAGAGAGGATGTAATTGGATAGGGAAGCATTGAAGGTTATGTTGGTGGGTCTGGAATTTGGTAGGCTTGTCTGAAGAGGTGAGTTTTCAGGGACCGTTTAAAGGTTTGGAGACTAGAGGAGAGTCTTATTGTGCATCCTTAGAATTTTGTCCTTAGAATTTTGCTTGCTGCTTTTAAATTGTATTAATTTAGTAACAATTCTTTTTAACAGATTACACTACCCTGATATTTGTTAAATATTGGGCAAGACACTTATTATTGTCATTGATTTATGCAGTGTTCCACAGTGTCAGAAAATGGGAAAAAAGAGGACAAATAAAGTGCTTCAGTTATCGTCCCCCATCCTTGGCACCCCTTACTCCCCCCACCTCCCTCACGACACACACACAGTCTGGCCCGGCGACAGGAGGGGACAAAGGGGACACTTGTGCAGGGCCCCAAGGATCAGGAACACAAATAACGGGGCCACAGTGCCAATATTGCTTTTTAAAGTGTATGCTCCAACTCAGTGCTTAAAGTGGTCCTAGAGAGGTGGCAGAACTCACCCCTCTCCCCAAGGAGAAAAAGCAATAAAGTTATTGCGCGCGCTGTAGGCGTGCACTGAAAAAGGGGTGTGGTCTCAAAAAGTGGGTGTGGTCTCAAAAAGAAAGGGGCGTGGTCACACAATAGTAATAATGTCCACAGTAGTAGCACCCCGTAATACACATAATGCCCACAGCAGTAGTGCCCCTTATACAATGCCCACAGTAGTAGTGCTCCTTATGCAATGTCCACTGTACTGGTAGTGCCCACAGTGGTAGTGCCCCTTATATAGAACCCAAAGTAGTGGTGCCCCTTATGCAATGCCCGCAATAGTAGTGCCCCTTATGTCCCCAGGAATGATGCCCCTTATGACGTGCCCCCTTTACAATGCCCTCATTAGTAGTGCCCCCAGTAGTAATGCACTTAATGGTAATGCCCCCAGAAGTAATGTTGCCTGTAGTAATGCCCCCAGTCATTTAGCCCCAGTAGTTATGCCCCCAGTGGTAATGCCCCTGCAGTTATGACCCCAGTAGTTTAGCACCCATCTAGTTTGCCCATTAGTAATGCCCCCAGTAGTTTGCCCACTTGTAGTTTAGCACCCAGTAATAATGCCCCCAGTCGTAATGCCTCCTGTAGTTTGCCTCCTTGTAGTTCAGCCCCTGTAGTTATGCCCCCTTTTAGTTTAGCCCTAAGTAGTAATGCCCCCAGAAGTTTAACCCTTGTAGTTATGCCCCAAGTAGTAATACCCCTGTAGTTATACCCCCAGTAGTTTAGCCACCCTGTAGTAATGCCCCCAAGTAGGGATGCCCTCCTGTGGTTTGCCCCCAGTAGTAATGCCTTCCTGTAGTTTGCCCCCAGTAGTAATTCTGTACAGTTGGGGGTGTGGTCTCCGCTCCCTCCGATAGATCTTTATGTATGTATATGGAAGTACTACCTGTGCAGCCTAGGTTACCATGAGGAAATCTTTTCAGGTATTCCTCAGTTTGGAAATAGCAATGATAAAGGAAGAAGGAACCTCTGGCGCTACGTGGTAGTGAAAGAATAGCAGATACAATCTTGTGTGTAATTTAGTAAAATTTATTTTGAACAACACAAATGAAAATGACCCTAAAAATTGGTCCTTAACAAATGTATTTGGGGTTTGTAGAGCACCCCGCGTTATCCCTTCAGAGATACAGGTGACTGTAGAGGGGCCACAGATCCCAATGTCTAGTGACGCACAAATTAATAATGTATAAAGATGCCTTGGTATAGACACAGTGCTAATACACCCTGTTTGAAAATGACATGGAGAGGGTATGGTAGGTGATTTCTATGGTATTAGATGTAATGCACAAAAGGGACTCTATAGGGAGGGGGGGGGGGGATATAAAAACAGTGTAAAACAATATATTACAAATGATTCAATAATACAATAATATAGTACAGTGTTTCCAGCTGTTTGCGCTTTTGTTAAGTTCATTTATAATTGTCCCTCTTCCGGGTTTCTTAATGCCCAGTTTTTCCTGTGTGTGGGGGTCCGTTAACGTTAGAGAGCGTGTTTTCTCCCCTTAATTGCAATCTTTTCCTCTGCCCGTTTTGGGTCCGTCTATGTGGTTAGTGGACAAAAACTTTGTCCAGCGTCTGTTAAAAAGCAGTGTCCGTTTAAATTGGTTTCACTTACATATCTTCGGGACTGGTGATCTTTCTCCTTCGGTGATAGTGAGTTATATCGTCTCTCCCCCGGAGTGTTTGCTGCAGGCGCCTGCAGAGCTGGTTCTCGTGGAACTTGCGGCCGGCGTCTTCCAAGGGATCAGGATCTCCGGGTCGGAGGCAGGTGTCGGGGGGCGTGGTCCAACGCGTTTCACTCGGCTAAAGAATGCCATGCTTCGTCAGGGACTCGGTAGTAATGCCCTACTGTAGTTTGCCCCCAGTAGTAATGCCCTCCTGTAGTTTTCCCCCCCGTTAGCAATGCCCCCAGTAGTAATGCCCCCAGTAGTAAGCCCCGTTAGTAATGCCATCAGTAGTTAGCCCCCATGTAGTTTAGCCCCCAGTAGTAATGCCCCACTCTAGTTTGCCCCCAAGTAGTAATGCCCCTGTAGTTATACCCCCAGTAGTAATGCCCTCCTGTAGTTTGTCCCCAGCAGTTAGCCCCCATTAGTAATGCCCCAGTAGCTTGCCCCTTGTAGTTTGCCCACAATAGTAAAGCGCCCCAGTAGTAATGCCCCCAGTAGTTTGCCCATAATACTAATTCCCGCCCCCAGTAGTAATGCCCCCAGTAGTTTGCACACAATAGTAATGCCCCCCCAGTAGTAATGCCCCCAGTAGTTTGCCCACAGTATTAATGCCCCACAGTAGTAATGCCCCCAGTAGTTTGCCCACAGTAGTAATGCCCCCCAGTAGTAATGCCCCCAGTAGTTTGCCCACAGTAGTAATGCACCCCCAGTAGTAATGCCCCGAGTAGTTTGGCCACAGTTGTAATGCCCCCCAGTAGTAATGCCCCCAGTAGTTTGCCCACAGTAGTACTGCCCCCCCAGTAGTAATTCCCCCAGTAGTTTGGCCATAGTAGTAATGCCCCACAGTAGTAATGCCCCCAGTAGTTTGCCCACAGTAGTAATGCCCCCCCAGTAGTAATGCCCCCAGTAGTTTGCCCCCAGTAGCAATGCCCCCCCAGTAGTTTGCCCACAGTAGTAATGCCCCCCCAGTAGTAATGCCCCCAGTAGTTTGGCCACAGTAGTAATGCCCCCCAGTAGTAATTCCCCCAGTAGTAATGCCCCCCCAGTAGTAATGCCCCCAGTAGTTTGCCCACAGTAGTAATTTCCCTCCCCCCAGTAGTAATGCCCCCAGAGTAGTTTGCCCACAGTAGTAAAACCCCCAATAGAAGTGACGTTACACATAGGGAAAAAATAAAATAAAAATCATCATACTCACCATTCCCCGCTCCCAGACCGCTGCAGTCCTTCCTTTCAGAACCCGCTCCTCAGCACTATGAGAGAGACGTCATGACGTCTCTCCCATAGCGCACAGTGACAAAGTCGGAAGCCGGAGCTCAGTGCTGAGCTCCTGTCTCCGGCTGCCGCTGCGGAGAGAGAGACGGGCGGCCGCTGGTAACACAATCTTAGCGGATGCCCGGCATCTTTCAGCAGCAGCGGCGGCGGCACACAGTGGGTTAGGTGACTGAGGCGGAGGAGGCGGAACTGCGTTCTGTTTCCAAGTGGAACTGATGGAACGCAGTTCCGCCCCATTCCGGCTCACTTTAACCCCTGCTCCAACTGCTCAATTTAAGTAGAAATACAATTAATAGGCCCCCTAAACCATCCCCCTCCTTCTTTGGTCCATGCTGTATTGCCATCATTATGCATGTCGCTGCGCTGATGCTTTTCTGTACATCCCTGCCACTGAAGAGCTGGGTAGCCCAGCAGGAAAACCACCTGCCAGGCTCACTTGACAGACTGTGTGTAAGGCTCCATTTTTAAAAAAAAAGATCCCCTCTGCCAAGTTAAGGGGGGTTGAGGGGGCTCCAGAGATATCAGTGTGCTGGGCTTCAAGATTTCTGTTGCTGGCCCTGACTCTAACCCAGACCCCTAAACTAACCCTAATGCCTGCAGTAAAATTCTATGTTTCTCTGTATATAGTGTATTGCTAGAAAATATCTGTGAATCCAATGGTACTGTAAGTGTGATATATACTTACACTTCTTTGTGGGGTGAGAACTTCTCCCCTAATTTAATTCAGCCTTATGAATAGAAGTTGCATGATACCTGTGTGCAGCAAGGGTTCATCTCTGCAGCTTGTCACTCAAATTACATTGTTGCATTTTTTGCAGAAGTGGAGCTGGGAGCTGTAACCAGCTGCAATAATTAAGCTGGATACACACTAGACCAGTGGTTCTCAAAACCTGGGGTGCCTCAGGACACTTGCAGGGGTGCCTTGGATTGGTGGCCCAGCACATCAACAGGACAAGTGACGTGGTGTTTGACGAGGGGACTCACAGAGTGGAAGAACGAGCTTCAGCTGCAAGGAGGAGGTCACTGAACAGAGCATTACATTTCATCTAGCATCTACACCTGAGGTACCTATAGGTGTTTAGTGCTATTTTTTTACTGCAGTAATTTAATACAATTGTCTGAATAATAATAATAATTATCATCAATGGTTCAAGAAAAATACATGAACAATCAACGAAACTAAAAGCAAGCATATACAGAAACCATAAGAACAGAAAGAGCACTCCTGAAACCAAGATATTCTTAATTATCAATCATCAATTTATCTTGATTTTGTCCGGTTTAACATGTTTATTGCTGTTGGGAAAAACTGCCCCTTAACCGGTTAGTCCGACAGATAATAGAACGATAACGCCTATTAGATGGCAACACAGAAAACATCCCCACATTAGGATGAGATAGATCTCCCAAGATACTTCTCACCTTAGTGAGGAGCCTCTTTTCATATATATCCTGAATACAGGATATCCTGAATACAGGCTGTGTTTCCTGTACTTTATAATGTAGAGCAGTATGTGCTGATGGCAACTTTTAACTGTTTTTAATATAGAATTTAATTTTCATGCTGTGCAATACTAAAATAGGTCATGTTTACTGTGCTTGAACATTTGCGGTTTTACTAAAATAAACAGATTACATATATAATTTGGAGCATTCTAATATATATATATATATATATATATATATATATACACACATACATACATACTTACATACATACATACATACATACATACATACATGTTTTAGGTCTATTTAGCACCTGGAATTGAAAAAAAGATTTTACAATTTTATTCTAGATTCACCTATCACTATAAGGCTGCTCTATACACCTATTAATTAATAGAAGTGCCGATATACCCTAAGTGTTACTCTCCAATCCCCACTGTGTCTGTTCAGGTCCGGCTCCAGGGCCGTGCAGTGCGGCTGTTAGGACTGGTGACTGCCATCAGTCTCGGATGATAATCAAACTGTGGCAATCATCACCAACTTTCTTTCGAGCGCAACCCTTTGTTGTTTCTGCCTCCAGCTGAGCCTCTTCCGTGTGACTGCAGTTTGCTGACAGTGGTTGCTGTCAGAAAGACAGTGGTCCCTGACATGCACCAACGCTTCGGAGTAGTTCCAGACAGAACTGGATCTTCTAGGGTGACAAAAAGGTAAGTGCTTTTGTGCACCAGGCAGCAGTTTGCAACAGGGGTGACTGGTGCTCCAGACACTGATCAGAAACAAAATTATTGTTCCAGTTAGATGCATGTCACTGCATGCATAAAGCTCCTTGGGCTGTACGGCCACCCACATTATCCATAGCTACACCCACCTCTGAATTTTTAGTTTTATATTTTTTAGGAGGAGGGGGCCCTGAATATTTAGTCAGTCCCGGGCCAAACAATTTCTGATGGCAGCCCTGGTGCCCGGCGCCGCAGGGAGATGCCAGGCGCCCGCTGAGATTGTGTACATAATATAATGAAGGAAAAAGTATAAATCTTGTGAAACAGAGTATAACAAATGCGGTGAAAAGTAGTGTAATAAATAGTACGTTTTTAAGAACAGTTAGAGGAGTAGCCATATGCATGTGTGTACAGTATATATGTATAGAGTAGTTTATATATATATAGATCATGTGGAAAGGATGACCCCAGCATTAATATGTTCATTAAGTCTGTCAGGGGCCAAAGTCCCTAATTTGAATGTCCATTGGTTCGCCTTTTAAAGGAGCTCCCTTGTAATGTCTGCTCCCCTAATGCCCATTCTCACTCTCACTCTCTCTAAACCAAATTCCCTAAGCTATTTATGGGTATTGGGATGTTTGTAGTAAAAATGTTTAACTACTGTCATAATTATTTTGTGGAGAAGGTCATTAGTGGCCTTTCTCACATTTCCTACGTGCTCCAGTATCCTCTGTTTGAGCATCCTCATTTTCATACCAACATACATCATGTTGCATGAATAAGTGATACGGTTGATAACCTGATTGGAATGGCAATTGATAAAATCTTTAATTTCAATGTGATACCCATATTTTCCAGTAATTGTAGTATGTTTCTCAATGTGTTCACAAATCTCTCATGCTCCACAAGGCTAAGTCCCTCTTATTTTGGTTGTCTTGGGTGGTAACTTTCTGAAATGGTCACATACTGTAGGTTTTGGCTAGCATCTCCAGCTCCAGCTCACGCATACCAAACCCCCATGGCTGGCTGCTATTTCTCAGCTGCAGATGCATGGAAGTGGTGTCCATAGCCCAGGTAGTGCACTTGTGTGAAACTATGCTTCTACGCTAAGTCTAACCTTCGCGATGGTACTACCATTGGATGGTTGCGATATGATGGTTGGTGCCATCGCATTCCTGGATTTGATGTCGAAAGCCCAGTAACTATTTAATACTGGGCTTCTGATATCCATCCCTACCCTCTGATGCTCACAGCACCACACAGCAACCCGGTCCCCCCACAGAGCACAGCAACCTGCTCCCCCACCCCACCCCCCACATGGTCTCAGCACTGACCCCTGTGTCCCTGATGCAGTGAAGAACAGCTGCTGCTCCCAGGAGGACACCAGGGAAGGTAATTGACAACACCATAATGGGTTGACTGGTGGTTCATAGCATCAATGCCCGCAGTCACCACCAAACCACCCCCAGAGGTCCCCGGACTAGCACCTGCACACTTTTGACACTGCCATCGTCCCCGTGCCCTGTGATCACATTGCAGCTCCGCACTAATTCCCCTCTCCAACCGGCGGCTCCCTCCCGCAGACAAGTGCTTATTACCCCACCAGCCGGACCTCACATTAGCCACACCAATCCCCTACCTTCCCGGCAGTTCTGTTGCCTGCCGGGTCTTGACTCCCGGCAGCAGCGGCAACGGCACTGCAAGGACCCAGTTAGGGGATCAGTTGTTGCCAGGTGACGCCTCTGCTGCCAGGACCACTGACAACAGCGGCATGCCAGTTGAACACAAGCGGATCTGGCCGACTCTTGGACATGGGACACACAGCACGCACAGGGGTACGTACTAACATTGTGATCTAGCCCCCTCCTCACCGCACAGCTCACTCCAGCCCCAACCCGCTGTAAACTGAATATTTACATAATCCAGCCCCCAACTCAGAGGCCGACCTATCTGTGATCGGGGGTCGGCCATACACACAGAACGATGGCCCAATATATTTGTAGATATATTGGGCATCGGCTGTGCTGCAGCGCCGATGCGATATGTCTGTGAACGACTTTGTTCACAGACATATCGTTTGTACACACCCGCGATCAGTAAACGATATATCGGCCGTCCAATTGAACGGCCGATATATCGTCCAGTGTGTACCCACCTTTAGTTTACTTGATTATTCTTTGTTTTGACCTTTGTAGACTTTATTATTTTAGCAATAAAAAAATATCACAGACTCCTTTTGCGCATGTTTCTCAGAATGGGTTATTCAACATCCATATGTCAGGAATCGACTTACCACAGCTGCATCTGTCCGTCGGTGCGGTCTCCGTCCGGGGTCGCTGGTCTCCCTGTCGCCGGATGCCATCCTGGGCCTAGGGACGCTCCTGTTGTCAGCGGGTTCCCGCTGGGCCGCGGCATGGGCGCCGCCATGACAGTTTTCCTCAGACTGCCGCATCAGCCAATCCGGAGCTTGGCCGCACCTCCTCATTTCACTTCCAGCCAATGCCTGCAGACAGGGGGGTATATCAGGAGCAGCAGGGTGAGTCAGTCCTAGTCCTGGACTTCGTGTCACTCCCATGACCTGTGTGTCTGGCTCCGTTCTCCAGTTCCCCTGTGTACCTGTTCTGCCTTCCAGTTTGAACCTGATCCACCGTGGAACCACAAGCACCAGCAACCCTGGTACCTCTGGCCAGGCTTCACACCTTACCAGCCGCAGTGTGCTCCAGCCTCTGCAGTAGAGACTTCCCTCCAGGTGCATCTCGTTACCTACACCTGTTCATCAGCCTGCAAGCTGCCAGTGTTATCTCCAACTGAGAACCTTAACGCTAGTCTCCTGCAACTGTTACCAGCCTTGCTATTCCCACCATCATCCCTGCTGGCTCCACAACTCAAGAACTATCGGTTCCCATACCAACACATCGATCCCCTGATCGATTGAATCCATTATACAAACTTTGCCATAGACTCTCAGCTTCCACGCTGCTCATTCTCATCTGCATCGTTACTGTTATTATTTTAGTATTCCTGCTGCCATACTGTTTCAACTTATTGTTTAATAAACCCCTTTGCGCACATGCGCAGGAATCCAATCCGACCTCCTCACTTTCTCCACATTACTACCACTGACCCACTAGCGCCTCCCCTGGGGACACAAACTAAACAGAACCTGACAGTAAGTCCAGGACCGATGGACTCGGATGGTGGTCAGAGTGTGGGGTCAGGGGCCTTACAAAATCTGGTCTACCGCTTGGATGGTCAAGAGGCTGCACAGCAGCAGATGCTCTAGTTCCTGCAAGGAATGTCCTCCCGGCTCGATACACTACAACAATCTTTGCCTAGTGCTCTCATTCCTTCAGTTCCAGTCACCCCCGCTCCTGAAAGTTCAGCGGGTTCTCCTTCACCGACTGCATCAACTCCAGGGTCACGCTTGCACCTGCCCGTGCCCAGCAAATATGATGGCAGTCCCAAGTTATGTCGCGGGTTTCTTAATCAATGTGAAATCCAGTTTGAGTTGTTATCACACAATTTTCCCACGCCAAGATCCAAGGTTGCTTAATTTATATCACTGCTCTCTGGATCAGCCTTGAGTTGGGTGTCTCCTATGTGGGAGCGAGCTGATCCCCTTATGAATAACTACACTGAATTTGTGTCAACCTTCAGACGCATCTTTGATGAACCTGGTCGCGCAACATCAGCTTCTGCAGATCTTATCTAACTCCGTCAAGGAACCCGTAGCATGGGTCAATACGTCATCCAGTTCCAGACGTTGGCTGCAGAGATTCAATGGAATAACCAAGCGCTGGTAGCAGCCTTCTGGCATGGACTCTCTGACCGAATTAAAGATGAATTAGCCACCCGTGACATTCCTGAGCAATTATCAGATTTAATTTCTTTATGTATCAAGTTGGACTCTCGCATTCGCGAACGCAACAGTGAGCGTGCTTGTAGTGAGCCTCGCAAGCCGAGAATGGTACCTCCGACACAATTTCAGCCTCCACCTTCTGACGAGCCTATGCAAATTAATAGGTCCCGCTTAACCCCTGAGGAGCGGTCAAGAAGACTTCGAGAGAGACTGTGTCTTTATTGTGCGGCTACAGGTCACCAAATCAATTCTTGTACAGCGCGTTCGGGAAACGCCAGATCCTGACTTGTAAAGCAGGAGTCAAGTTGGGATCTTCTAGACAAGCTCCTTCAAATCAAGACCTTATCCTTCCTGTGACTTTCGAGACTAGGGCGGGACTCCAGTCTGTATCCGCGTTAGTGGACTGTGGAGCGGCCGGAAACTTCATTACCCAAGCTGCAGTTGATAAGTTCCGTCTGCCTATCTGCGAACTTATATATCCAGCCTATATCACTGCAGTAGATGGTAGCCGAATTTCCAAGGGTTCCATCTCTCATCAAACCAAGCCAGTTGTTCTGGGAGTCGGATTCCTGCATTCGGAATTAATTGAGTTTCTAGTCATCCCTCAGGCAACCCAGGAGATCGTTTTGGGTATGCGCTGGCTCCATCTACATAACCCGCAGATTGACTGGTCCACGTTACAACTGACTTCTTGGGGTTCACACTGCCATCAGTCCTGCCTAGCCCAAGTTCGTCCTGTGAGGTCTTCAGAAGTTGAAATTCAGTCAAGTCTTCCTGTGGCCTACCAAGATTTCTCTGACGTCTTCAGCGAAAAGGCCGCCGATGTTCTGCCGCCCCATAGAGAGTGGGATTGCCCCATCGATCTCATTCCTGGCAAGAAGCCACCTAGAGGGCGTACTTATCCGTTATCCGTACCTGAAACCGAGGCAATGAGTGAGTACATCAGGGAGAATTTACAGAAAGGATTCATCCGCCCTTCGTCTTCACCCGCTGGAGCGGGTTTTTTCTTTGTTAAAAAGAAAGATGGAGGATTACGTCCATGCATCGATTACCGGGGGCTCAACGATATTATCGTCAAAAACAGCTATCCACGGGGGCGTGGCCTGGACGGGCATGGAGTAGCACTTGCATAGTGCAGCTCTCCAGCCAATTCATCCTGCTATATATCCTGTACTCCCCCCCTGGGTCTGATACTGGGGCCATAGGTGTGTGAATACCTCCTGCCCCCCCCCCTGGGAAGAGTTTGAGCCTGTTACCTCTGTCTGCGGGGGTGCTGGAGCCTGTTGTGCCGGCGGGCCCTGATCTGCGCTGGGACTGCTGCTGCCTCGTGTTCCAACCGGAAGTCCGTCTTCTTCTCTCTTCTCCCCGCCGCCGCCCGCTGTGACCAGCCGAACACCGGAGCGCCGGGGGCGCCGGGCTCTCCTTGCTGCTCCGTCAGCCTCCTGCTGTGACCAGGGGGAGTCTTGTGCTGGGCTCCCTGCACCGCCGTGCCGAGGCGTACTCGCGCTGTGCGGGGGACCGGAAGCGCGGCTCCCGCTACCCACCGCCGCCCGCTGCAGCCGGCCGAGGCCCCCGGAACGCGGAACGCGGGACTGTGCTGCCTCCTGGCCGCGGGTGAAGTCTGGAGGGGAGAGTGGCCATCCCGCGCACCACCGACTGCTTACCTGCCCCAGCCGCCATTTCCTGGACCCCCTGCTGCTATGCGGCCCCAGCCACGCTGGAATCAGGTACGCGGGGCGCACATTGATTAAGGTGGGGAGAGTTGCCACCTGGAGTCTTGGCTGGGCTGGCTGGGAAATCACTGGGCTGCATACACCCTCTTCGCCTGCGTCCCTCCTCTGGCTCACTAACTCGGCCCGACTCAATTGTGGTGCGAGTTTCCCTGCTGCGTCTGGAGGTTCCTGCCGGGGGACTGATCCTTTACATCCCACAGAGCTGTCTGGAGGTGGCAGTCCCTATATCCCTGCTTAGGTGGACACTTTGCATTAACTCTGGGGACTTTGGCTCTGTTGTTTATTTCTACATATATACATCTACATACACTCTTGCACCCACTGGCCGGTGTATAGGGTGGTGGTGGGGGCGCCCCTCCTCGCCTGCAATTGTTGTGATTTATCCTGCAGACCAGAGGGACCACCAACCTGCTGTCTAAAATGGTGAAGGGTCGCCAGACTGGCGCTACTACGGGAGCAATGGATAAATTTGTTCGCGACCCTGGCCCTCAGCAGCGGAGGGGAGAGACTGTAAGACCTGAGGCATCACCCCCATCCCCTGCGTACAGTTCCGCCTCTTCTGACCCTCCAGATGTCGCACTGCAGAGAATACTGGATGCGGTGACTGCCAGTGAGGCGCGCCTATCTGATAAAATTGGGCAAGTACAATCCGATCTCTCCATTATTCATCAGGACCTTCAGAGGGTGAGAGAGAGAGTGGGAGAGGCTGAGACCCGTATATCTAATGTTGAAGACTCTGTTGGCCCGCTGGGTCGTCGCACTGATGCTTTGGAATCTCAGATGACAGATGTGCGCAAAAAGCTGACAGACATGGAGGGACGTCTGCGGCTTAATAATGTCCGATTCATTGGTCTGCCCGAGAAGGAAGAGGGATCAGCTCCTGAAGAGTTCCTCGTAAAATGGCTCCGGGATGCCTTTGGATCTGAGGAGTTTTCGCCCTACTTCACCGTCGAACGGGCCCATAGAGTTCCGATGCGCCCGCTGCCTCCAGGGGCCCCACCCCGCACTTTTATTGCTAAGTTCCTCCACTTTCGTGACCGGGACGCCGTGCTGAGGCTGGCTCGTACTAAGGGCCCGCTAAAATGGAATGGGTCACCTATATCAGTATTCCCGGATTTTGCAGTGGATGTGCAAAAGGAAAGGGCTCAGTTCCTGCCGGTCAAGAGGAGACTCCGTGAACTTGACCTACCATATGCCATGCTCTTCCCGTCCAAGCTGCGGGTGGTGGCCGATGGGGAAACAAGATTCTTCACAACTCCTCGTGAGGCCATGGTCTGGCTGGACAGGCGATTCCCAGCGAGGCGTGCCCTTGCAGATCCGTGAATCTCCGGCCTGACTCTAATGCTGACTATCTCATGTGTTGTCATTTATTATGGTAGCTTTATATATGTCAGCTATAATTTTTCCCCCCCTGGGATGCGGGGGTGGGTGATAGATGAGGGGGTCCACTGTATCCCTGCTATTATGTTCCCACGGTTAAGACAGGGTATATGATTACTCGCTTGCCTACTCTGATATCTTGGGTATGCTCTTGAACTTTTCCTATTTTTGGCGGGTGTTTTTCTTTAGGGGGGGGAGGGGGGGTTATATTTCTGGTTTGATATGTCTGGCTCTTGATATCCGTGACTGTTTTATTCTGGGTATTGAAAGACCTAGGGGGTGGATTTTTTATGATTTCCCCTCCTTTTTTCGGGGGGGGGGGGGGGCGATGGTTGGTGGCTGGAGGCTATCTCTATTTCTCCTGAGAGTCATTATATTCTTGGCCCCGATTAAGGAGTGTTTGCACCAGTTAATGGTGCTACAAGGTTTTGTTTCTTTTTGATTTTTAGGTGTTCGTATTCAGTTTTGGGATCCAAGTATGCTGCATGTTGGGGGTGGTATACAGGGAGGGGGGTGGGGGAAGGCTCTGGGTCGTAGTTACTGTTTGTATGGAAGTGTACGATGTGAATTGATATGGTATGTGGCTGTACTACTAAGGTATTGGTGTCTGGTAACTGAATCTGCGCGTGGCGGAAATGGCTGGCCGCGAGGTGTTACATTTATTTTACCTATAATGCAGTATGACGGGGATTAAAGTGCTAGCGTGGAATGTACGGGGGCTCAATGATAGAGTTAAGAGGTCCCTGGTACTCCGACAGCTCAGAAGCTATGCCGCTGATGTTATCTGCCTTATGGAAACACACCTGGTGGAGAGTAAGATTCTTTCACTACAAAGGCCATGGGTGGGATGGGCATACCACTCCATGCACACTTCTGCCTCTCGTGGGGTTTCAGTCCTTATTAAGCGGACCGTCCCCTTTGTGCTGGAGTCTATGCAGACGGATCCATGGGTGAGATATGTGTTTTTGAAATGTAGACTCTCTTATGTCCCAGTCCTCCTTCTAGCTGTTTATGTGCCTCCTCCCTACTCTCCTGATGTTCTTAAGAAGGCTGCTGGGTTTATGGCCTCATACCCCGGTATATCGGTTATTTGCCTCGGGGATTTCAATAATGTGCTAGATGCGGAGATGGATAGGCTCTCTGTGTCTTCACCTGTTGTACGTCCTGGGAAATCTACTTTTGCAAATGTGGTGTCGGGGTTGGGCCTGGTCGATCCTTGGAGACTGAGACACCCGTCTCTTAAACAATACTCCTGTTTCTCTCACTCCCATTCTTCATTTTCCAGGATTGACCTGGCCCTCCTCTCGAGTGACATGGTTCCCCGGGTTGGTAGTATTAGATATGAGACATGGGGTATATCAGACCACTCCCCTGTGACCCTTACTTTAGACCTTAATTGCTCTAGGGGCCAAGCTGTATGGAAATGTAACCCATTTTGGCTCGTTCATATGGGGGACGGTTCTGACCTGGTGGCCGCATGGCGGGAATTCTTTGATTTGAACAGTGCCGAAATGGCTATCTCTACTTTATGGGACACGTTTAAAGCCTTTATGCGGGGGAGTTTGATTAAGCGAGTATCTAGTTTGAAGTCCTTCTATAAGCGACGGGAGGCGGAGTTGGAGGCCCAGAGTGCAGAATTGCAGTACTTACAGGATTCCTTAGACAGCTCTAAGATGGCCTGGTTATCGGCTCAGAGGGACTGGAGGGATTATCTAATGGAGAAGACTCAGCATAGACTTCTTTTCTCATCACATGCTTTTTACGCTACTGGGGACAGGCCGGGGACATACCTGGCCTCTTTGGCCCGGGGGGATAGACCTAATAATGTGGTGGTTGAGATTGTGAACTCTGATGGCGTATCCCTGACTCAGACTCCACAGATAGCTGCTGAATTTGTATCCTATTATAGCCGCCTGTACGAATCTAAACTGGAGTGCACTCAGTCGCACCTAAACGAGTATCTAGACGGTGTTTGTTTTCCCACCCTTTCTAGCGAGGCCTGTGACCTATTGGAGGCACCTATATCTTCCGATGAAATTATGGCTGCTATTAAGGTCTCCCCTAGTGGTAAAGCCTCGGGCTTAGATGGAATACCTTCTGAGGTATATAGGCATCACCTGGATTTCTTTGTCCCTCGACTACTTGAGTTGTATGGCCAAATTTTTGCGCAGGAGTCTCTCCCCCCGTCTATGGCGGAGGCGGTGATTGTGGTTCTTCCCAAACCTGACAAGGATCTTAAGAAAGTTGAGTCCTATCGCCCTATATCCCTCTTACCCACTGATATAAAAATCTTGGCTAAGGTGCTGGCGGGCAGATTAAACTCCGTTATCTCTCACATTATACACCCGGACCAGACGGGGTTTATGCCCAATAAATCGACCTCCATTAACCTTAGACGTCTGTTTACCCATCTACAACTCCCCCACGAGGACCCCGCCTCCTCCATAGTCGTCTCATTGGATGCCGCTAAGGCTTTCGACTCGGTGGAGTGGGCCTATCTGTGGGAAGTTATGAGTAGATTCGGTATAGGCCCAAACTTCATTAAATATGTTCGATTGATGTATTCCTCTCCTTCGGCGAGGGTGGCGGTTAATGGCTTTGTATCTCACTCCTTCCCCCTATCTAGAGGTACACGTCAGGGCTGTCCACTGTCCCCTACTCTGTTTGCTATGGCCATTGAACCCCTTGCGTGCCTTCTGAGGGCGGATGCCGGGATCTCTGGTTTTAAGGTGGGTGCCCGTGAGGACAGGGTGGCCTTATACGCTGATGACGTTTTGCTGTTTGTGAGTCGCTATGCTGAGTCTATGCCTAGGATTCTGGAAATTATTGTTGGGTTCGGGCGATACTCTGGTCTCCTGATTAATTGGGAGAAATCCTCCATTATCCCACTTCAGGGCGCGGTTCCTGCCTCCCCGTTGGTGGCTCTTCCGCTGCGTTGGGTAGACTCCTTCAAATATCTGGGCATTTGGGTGTCTAATGACCCTCAAACATTCTCCTCCCTAAATATTGACCCACAAATAACATATCTTCGTAGTCGGGTGAAGGCATGGGGAAAACTACCTCTAACGGTCACGGGGAGGGTTAATATGGTAAAAATGGTTTTCCAGCCCAAACTTCTATATGTCCTGCAGCACTCTCCCATTTATATTCCGCAGAAGATTTTTTTTTTTTTGTATAATCTGTTTTTATTTAGGTACAACATAGCAGTATAAAGATTGCATCACATTTTGACAGATGAGGGGGAAAATCATCAGGGCACAAACGAAGGTCTAATACATCATAGCCTTGAAAAATAGAGAGGCATAACATCCCCATTGCTGGGGGGTTAGTATAGGCATTAGCGTAAGTAGGTGTTTACATAACATTCGTCTGGTATCCCTTCGTCCTCTATCCATACTATAGTATAATTGCAATCTCAAATGGCATTGTATAGAAGCTGTAGAGAAAGGAGAGGGAAGAAATGAGAGGAATAGTAGAGAGAAAACAGAGTGTGACCAAACTAGGGGGGACAATTGAGTTGAAGAGGGGATGGGGTGCAGACTATCCATCCGATCGATTGTGCGTTGAGATCATTTGGCAGCATAGACATAGTCCTTGTAGTCCTTAGAGGACACATACTCTATCCAGGGCATCCACATGGTCATAAACTCGGATAGTTTATCTCTGGAGACCAAGAGAATGTTTTCCATATTCATATAATGATTAATTCTATTAAACCATAGTTTCCTAGTGGGTGGGAGTTGTGATCTCCATAATGTGGGGATGATCGCCCTCGCTGCATTAGACAGGTGTCGAAGTAACGACGTGTTATGTTGAGCCAGTGAGATAGAGGAATGGGAGAGTAACCAGAATGCTGGGTCTGTGGGGACGGGTGTGTGGAGTATATCTTGGGAAGTGGATATAACATCCTTCCAGAATGGTTTTAGTAGGGGACAATCCCACCAGATATGCATCAGAGAGCCTGTAGCGCCGAGACATCTCCAGCATCTGTCAGTCACTCCAGGGTACATGAAGTGGAGGAGAGAGGGATGCCTATACCATCTCATTAAGAGCTTGTATTGGGTTTCCCTAACTTGTATGCAGACTGAGCTTTTGTGGGATTTGAGAAATATCGTCTGCCAGTCTTTATCTGTCAGGGAGATCCCGAGATCTCTTTCCCAGGCCAGCTTAAAGGGTATGGGTGTCTGGGTGTTTGGGGTCTGTAGTAGTTTATAAAGTGAGGAGATAGCATGCTGGGGGGGGGCATGTGGCGACACACATCCTCTCAAACTGTGTTAACTCGCGTGAGGCTCGGAGATACCTACGCTCTGAATGCAAAAAGTGTCTAAGCTGTAGGTACTTCCAAAAGTCACGTTGTGGAACTTCCCATTTTAACCGTATGTCTGAGAATTGCTTGACTCCTGTGGAGGTTGTCATCTGACCCACTCTAAAGAGGCCCTCGAGGGCCCATTCACGGAAGTGGGAGGGAGTCAAACCGGGCTGAAAGTCGGGGTTTGCTAAAAAAGAGGTCAATGGGCCAAAATCGGAAGAGAGAAAGGGCCAGCAGCGCGCCTTTTTCCAAAACGATAGGGTCGCCGTAATAGTTGGGTGGGGGGAAGGGGGTTTAGGCAGGGATGGAAGCCAGGGAAAGATCTCTGGGAATTGTTGCATATATAGCCCCTCTATATCCACCCATTGCTTTGTTTCCCGACTCCTCGTCCAGTCCAGAACCCTATTGAGCATTATTGCCCAATAGTAGCCTCTGATGTCAGGCAATTGGAAACCACCATTTCGGGTAGAGCGGATCATAATGGATCGGCTTATTCTTGGCCTTCTCCGAGACCAGATAAATTGTTGTATTAACAGTTGGATGGATCTGAACCAGGAGTCCGGAATCTGTATGGGAAGGGTCTGTAATTTGTAGAGTAGTTTGGGGAGGGTATTCATCTTTACAACGTTCACCCTTCCCAGCCAAGAGAGTGGTTTGAGGTACCATCTGCTATAGTCAGCCCTGAGTGTTCTAAGGAGGGGGGTAAAGTTTAAGGTATATAGATGAGATAGGTCATTTGGCAACTGTATTCCTAGGTAAGACAGAGGAAAAGTGTTCCAATTAAAGGGGAAGGATCTTTTAAGTTTGGCTACGGTTTCGGGGGGAGAGGAGATATTCAAGGCGCATGATTTGGACATGTTGATTTTAAAGTTAGAGAGTGAACCGAAGTGGGAGAGCTCTCGCATAAAGTGGGGGAGGGAGGAGATCGGGTGCGTTATTGTGGCTAGCAGGTCATCCGCGAATAGGGAAAGTTTGTGTTCCGTATCGCCAATCGTCAAGCCCGTAATTCCGTCATTGGCCCTAATGGCTCTAGCGAAAGCTTCGATACAGAGAACAAACAGTAAAGGGGATAGTGGGCAGCCTTGTCGTGTCCCATTACCTATGGGGAAAGAATCAGACAATGATCCATTTACTCGTACCCGTGCTGTGGGGGATCTATAAAGGCTCATTATCCTGTTAAGCATCTGGGGACCCAGTCCAATATGCTCCAGCACAGACCTCATAAAGCCCCAGCCAACTCGATCAAAAGCCTTTTCGGCGTCAGTGGACAATAACACTGTGGGCTGGCCGATCCGGGACGCGATATGAATCAAGCTCAGTACCTTAGTGGTATTATCTTTGGCCTCGTGGCCCGGGACAAACCCCACCTGATCGCTGTGGATCAAGGAAGGTAGGAATGCGTTCAGTCTGTTTGCCATTAATTTTGCAAAGAGCTTGACATCGACGTTTAGGAGAGATATGGGTCTGTAGCTGGAGCACACCGAGGGGTCTTTGCCAGGTTTAGGCAGCACGGAGATATGCGCCTCCAAGGATTGGCTGGAGAAGTGGGTGTTTGCGGATATTGAATTGAAGGCCTGGAGGAGATAAGGGGATGTGAGGTCCTTGAATTGTTTAAAATAGGTGAGGGTGAAGCCATCTGGTCCTGGGCTTTTACCAGACGGCGTCATGGCCAGGGCATTCTCCAGTTCTTGTTGGGTGAAAGGTAATTCCAAAGCCTCCCTGTCCAAAAGGGACAGGACGGGGTAGGACACCTTTTCTAGGTACGCCTTTGCCCGTGATAAGTCGCACGGAGAGGCGGTATTATCCGGTCGATTTTCTAGATTATATAAAAGGGAGTAGTACTGTTTGAAGCTTGCCGCAATTTCTGGGGTTTTGAATCGGAGGATGTTCCCAAGATTTTTTACATTGTTGATAAACAGGGAGGTACGCTGGGCCTTGAGGGCTTGGGCCAAAAGGCGACCAGGTTTATTACCCCACTGGTAGTATTTAGAGTTACATTTTCGGACGGATAGTTGGATGCTATCAGTAAGGGTTTTCTTTATTTGGGCCCGTGTATCTAGGAGAGCTAGGTAATCAGACTCCGAAAGGGTCGATTTGTGTAGGGACTCAAGGTGGTGTAGTTGGTCTAATAATTTGGTGAGTAGTGCTGACTTCTGTTTCTTCACAAATGTCCCCAACTGTATGAGTTTACCTCGTATGGTGCATTTGTGCGCTTCCCATAGGGTAATTTTTGAGATATCTGCAGTGTCATTTATGGAGAAGAATTCGGCTAGGGCTTTTTCTATTTCGCCCCTGCAATACTGGTCTTGCAACAGCGATTCATTGAGACGCCAGGTCCATTGACCTGGGGTAGTCTGCGGGGTCGAGAGTGTCAAGTATACAGGGGCATGGTCGGACCAGGTTATCGGGCCTATGGAGGAGTCTATCAATAAGGGGAGATGTCTGTGGTCTAGAAATAAATAATCGAGGCGGGAATATACTTTGTGTGGAGGGGAGAAGAAGGAGTAGTCTCTAGTTGAGGGGTGAAGAACCCGCCAGGAGTCAGCCAGTTGGAGGTCATGAACCGCAGAAGATTTTTAAACAAATAAATGGGTTACTCTCCTCCCTGGTGTGGGCTAGTAAGCGGGCACGTTTGAAATTGGACACTCTGACCAGGGCACGTGAAATGGGGGGTTTGGCTCTACCCAATTTCCGTTTCTACTACTATGCGGCGCAGCTGACGCATGTTTGGGAGTGGGTTACCGACCTTGATGCCCTGGCCTTGCACTCGCTGATGCTGCACCATGATTATCCTGGGGGCTCCCCATTACAGCTACTCCTCTGTGGTAGCGTCAAAATGTCCACAATGCCACTGATTAAACAATCCATCCTAATATGGTGGCTGGTGCACTCTGCGATGCGCGGCCACGGTGTTGATCCTGATACCCCACTGGATAACGCTTACGGGTTGCCGGAACTGTGTCAGCTTCAGGTCCGGGAAGTTTGGGGCAATTGGGGTGTGCATTCCCTAGGACAACTGTATAGTGATGGGACCCTTACCTCATTCCAACAACTTCAACAGGCACATAATGTCCCCTCAGGGTTTTTTTTTAGATTCCTTCAGCTGAGACACGCTTTGGCTGCCCAATTTCCAAATGGCCCTCCGGTCCTCATTGACTCCCCGGTCAAATTAATGTTGCAAACGCTGGACTCGGGACACCAAGTTTCTAAGATATATAGTCGTATTCTCCGGATGTATCATATGGACCCTCTAACTGCTCTCCGGGGCAAGTGGGAGACTGATGTGGGTATGTTATCAGACGATGCATGGAATACTGCTATGGGAGCCCATCGGATCTCCACTTCCTCTGTTAGGTACCAGCAAATACAATTATACATTCTGCATAGAGTGTATATGACTCCGGTGAGGCTAGCACATATTGGGGGGTCTCATAGCTCACGGTGCCCCAAATGCGGACCTGTGGGTGCCGACTTCTGGCATCTACTATGGGTATGCCCCGGCGTGTCTCGGTTCTGGACGGCTGTTATGCGCGTCATCTGTGATACGGGTGTTCCCGCCTCCGTATGTACGCCTGCACTGTGTACGCTGCTGATTGTGGATGACGAGGCTTTAGACCCGCCTAGCAGGCGATATGTTATCAATCTATGTGCCTTAGCTAGGGTCTGTATAGCCCGGTTGTGGCTGGCAGGGGAGGCCCCGGCGCTGAAGGCCTGGATATCCCTGGTCAACGAAACTGTCGCACACGAAAAATTTGTGTTCTTGGCGAGGAAGGTAGAAAGGAAATTGTTCATGATCTGGGGCAGGTGGATAGATTCTAGATATTTCAAGGATAGATAAAGTATAGATGAGTATTTCTCTCCTTATTTTATTGAGGAACTTTTTGGGGGTGGATACCCTCGCGGCCGGCCATGTTGTGTTATATTAGGTAATGTTGTGCCTCTTCTGCTATGCTTCTGTCTATATTGGAAGTGATATGCTTATGGATTGTTACTCTCAGACGCCGACAATCTGTGACTGTGTGATTTACGAGACAATATATTCACTTGATGCTTTATCAGTATTATATATGTACAGCTGTTCATACGCTTTATGTGTGTGTGTGTGTGTGTGTATGTAGTTTTCAGTTGTGTTTGTGTAAATTGTCAATGTTTACTCTGAAAAATCTAATAAAAACTATTGAATTCAAAAACAGCTATCCACTACCTCTCATCACTGAATTATTTGACAGAGTCAAGGGAGCCCGCATCTTCACCAAGTTAGATCTCCGCGGTGCCTACAATCTCATCAGGATCCGAAGTGGTGATGAATGGAAAACTGCCTTTAATACTCGGGTTGGTCATTACGAGTACCTAGTGATAAAGCCAAATATTTATCTTATTTAAAACCCTTTAAGAGGCCTAAGAACACTGTACGCTATTGACGTATGGAGTACCGTAAGGGTACGCACGTTGCGTAGCAATCGCTTAGCCGAGGTCGAGACGCTCAAGCGTCACGTTCGCTCACGGCCAAGAGATCACAGGCAGGCACACTATTGGCTGCCAACTAACGTAATGATTTGCTATAGCGATGCGAACGCTCGAGACCACGAGGAGATCACCAGCGGCGCAGACGCTCACAATGTTAAACCTTTAAATCTAAACCATAAACAATGTAATATGCTGTAAAACCTTAGTGTAGAGATAGGGTGTAGATGCAACACAGTGTAACCTTATTAACTTAAAAGCTGATTGAGCTTCACCGACGCTCTATGAATACTTAACACTATAAGGAATACACAGATACCGTGCTTAGGGTCCAACGCCTAATATATATATTATGAATGTTATACTTGCATAAGAATTAATACAATACAAGTCATACACTACAATATAACATAGACTACCTAACCAGATAACTACACAAGAAATACAATACAATACTATTACGTTTAAGAGAGTACGAGAGAAAGAAGAGAAGAGAGAGAGAGAGATATATGGCCCATAACAACAAGAAAGACAATATGATTGCGGAGAAAACTTACGCACAAGGGGAACGATCGCATGCGCCTCTGGACATCCAGCTCCCGATTTTCAGCAATGAGAACCGTTGAAGAGTGAGCTGGATGTGATCGGCTTGTCTATTTATGCCCCACACACAATACAATTCAATGGTCCCTACAATCTCATTGTTCATTGGACACAGGAATTCCTCCTCGCATTATAACAAAAGGTCATAGGTTGATTCATACAGGTGGGCTGTGACGATTTCCAACTGCTCAGGTGGGTGGGCAACTAGGTTTCCCGCCGCATGGATAAGTAAGTGCAAATAATAGTAAATGGACATAAACTTCTTATGTCCATAACTATTCGCACGAGCGATTAATCCGCTTCAAACCAACACCGGAATATTGCTAATTAAATACTCTTCCGATGGATACTAAACACCACTGTATTACTCCTGTCTGACCCTTCGTATCAAACAAAGGGGGATTTCTCTGTCCATGAACATTCTATATTAACCAAACTTTCAGAATCTATCAAAGGGACCATGATCTACAAAATACATTATATAGTGGAAATATGTAACGAAAGAGTCGCACGCTACGAACACATGAACTCTACCGTAAATGCACATACCGCGCGCCCGCGGGTGCCCGCAACAGCGAGTATGCGCACGCACGGGAGAGCGCACGCATGCGCAGCGCAGACCTGTATGAGGTGCAAATATGGCAGTGTGCATCGTGATATTTTTCTTACTTTGACAGTCCACCCTTTGGCAGTCAACAATAACTGCCACTTCCTAAAACATTTCAAAACGAGAAAAATATATGTCAGGGGTTAATACATTTACATGGTTGGGTAGGGGAGGAGAGGAGAAGGTAGGAAAAGGGTATGACCTAGTGAGATAGCAGAAGCATGTGTGTATGAATCCGTGTTTGGGGGGTCATGTATCATCGTGCCGTACGTGTTTTAAATCAAGCTTCGAGGTATTGCGAAGTATACATTTGAATTCCTTCTTATCCCGTGGTACGGGTCTGTGGATGGGCTGTCAAACTTTACCGAGCTCTTTTCGGATTTTTTTTTTGAACAAAATGGGGAGCACATTTTAGTTGATGATACATGAATGGGGGAATATGTGATTGCTGATATCTGTGCCTGTATTCCCTATACTATGTGTGTAATTACCTGAAGGTTGTAGAGATGAAGAAAAGACATAATTACGGTAAATGCAGTGGTATTCTATGTCAGGTAAATGAACATTTGTCGGTTGAAGTCTTGTTCGGTGTCTGTTGAATGCAGTCTTCTTTGTGCTTTTGCCAAAAGGCGTGTGGGCAAAAAGCTTTGTCAATGTCCATAGATTTACAAAAGTGTTGGGCTAGCGTAATTTTAAAATTTCTAGGGAAACTGGGGATCTATGGCAAAGTTCATCAAAGATCTGTGTATCAGGTTGTCAAAACTTCTTCTTTTAATCCATCTGTTGTCTGTATATCGTCTCATCAAATTCCTCGTCCAAGTGGGTCTTTTTACCTTGGAGGAAAACGGAAAAACAGGTGAAAGAAACGGACCGTAGAAATCGCATTTTCATCACATCATTGTTTCTACATTTGGGTCATAAATCAAATCCATTGGAATTACAATTTCGTCACTCCTTAAACTCATCACCCTGGTACTTCGTTTGCACTTCATTAAAGCCTGACCGCATCTAAATATCAAGCCAATCGTTATGATAACACCTAAGATACATAGGAGAAACTTCCCTACATCCATTATGACTCCTTGAGCCCATTCTCCTAAACCGGAGAACCAATTTCGCGGGTTCAACCATGACACCCAACCAGTCAGCTCATTACTCACAGCAGCAAGGGTGAGATTGTGTCTCCTGCGAAATTCCCACTTCAGTTGGAGAATATCGTCCATCTTTTGGTCTATGACCTCGACCGGGTCCTCGGTACTATTTGTAATATATGTGCAACATTTCACGCCGTACTGCGTTGCCAGTGTGACACAATATCCGCCTGTTACTGCCGTGAGATAATTGAGAATCATTCTATGCTGAACTAGTTCTGTTTTATAAGCTTGAAGTTCTCTTCCAGTATACCTAAACGTGTCATCATACATTTCTGTGATATTGTCTAACAAATTTGCGAGCGCAGATATGTATTTATAATTCAACACTCCTCTGGCGGTGCGAGTGATGTCTAACGCGATTAGAAACTGAATCCCGGTGGATTCATGGATCATGTCAGAGGCCGGATGCTCTGTTCTTTCTATCAGGTGCCGTTTAACTACGTGCTCGTAATGGGTGTGAGTATAAGGAGCTTGGGCAACACGGTGTATATCCTTCATTTTGGCATGTGATACAGTCATTACTTCAGGCAGTACTTTTCCAATATAACACAATCCTTCAGAGTTTGGGGCAAGCCACTTATACGCCTTCCTCCCGCATATGAAATATGCATCATCGGGGAGAACATATGGGACGGAGTAGGACATAACCATATTACACATCTTCCATGTGAAATCTCCTAACCCTAATTCTCCCATCTGTCTAGTACACGTATCAGCTTGTACGATATGTGCACAGTATCCTGGTGATACCTCTCCAACTCTCGTAATCCTATTTCCTAGGGTATACCTATATCGGAAAGATTTTCCTCTACTGGCTATGTGGCGTATAAGTTCTGTATCTGTCGGCATTCTATCTGCTCTATATGAAAAGGTCATGGTTTGGTTACTCCATGACACTTCCCAATTTCCCGGCTTTCGGGGATTGGAAATGTTAAAACATATGAGGGATCTATCCACATGATATTGGTGGAGCTTCAAACTAGGAGGACTGGAGATATTAAACCTCCTGTCCACCGGCCTCCCACCACTTAGCTCAAGTACCTCCCCTATCGTTAAAGGAAATGGTACTAGTCCTGATTTGCTATGACCTTGAGGTACTTGAGAGCATACCCAACAATCTGTTTGATTTAACACACTACCCACTAAGGAGTGATAGTCACTCAAGGGATGCCGGTCCATGTGGATATTAAAACTGGATTGGCATTTCTTGATGCACCCATCCTCAACTACGTTGTCACAGAGCCTACAGATACAGTTTTCTTCAGCTAACAATCCTTCACAATTCCTTCTATGGTCAATGCTATCGGATCGTTTTCTGATACTCGCCTTTGCTTGTTGATTATGTTGTTCTCGGAAAACTACGCCTCCATCTCTGTCATCAGAACCCATTCCAGAACCTCTCTCGACCTCCATGGTACTCTCGCCGGAACAGACTGCTCTGGTCAACATCATAGTCAACAGGAAAATCCGGATCACAGTCTCTTGGGGCAAGTCCATCTTATAGGAGGAAACGAAGAAGAATGAGAAGGGGGAAAAAATAATTTGAGGGAGGGGGGATGGAGAGTGGAGAAAAACAATAAAAGGGAAACGGGGATCGACAACTGCTTTTGATCTTGTGATTCTCGATGCTCAGGTGCCGCCTCAGTCCTCCTGGAACAGACACTCCAGTGATACAACTTCCTCTACCGTCTGTTCCTTATCACGGGACCTCTCTGGATCAGCAACCTTCTTACAATGGGACGAATGAACCCAAGTCTCTCTCTCGGCAACTTTCAATGCTGTAGTGCTAGTTAATAAGACTTGGTATGGTCCTTCCCATCTGTCAATAAGGCAACCTGAGCGTAGAAAATTCCGTATCATTACATAATCCCCAGGTTCAATGTCATGACAATTACTATCTGGTAAATCAGGAATCACTAACTTCAAATTATCATTTTGATTCCTTAGCTGTTTACTCATATTAACCAGGTACTTTACAGTCACTTCATTGTTACACTTCAAATCATCCTGAGGGTTAATCATAACATGCGGTTGTCGACCAAACAAGATTTCAAAAGGAGACAGATTAAGAGGGGACCTGGGAGTGGTTCTGATGCTGTATAGTACAATGGGTAGAGCTTCTGGCCATGTCAATCCTGTCTCTGCCATAACTTTGCTCAGTTTATTTTTAATAGTGCTGTTCACTCTTTCTACCTTCGCACTCGCCTGTGGACGGTATGGAGTGTGCAGCTTGCTATCAATTCCCATCAACTTACACATTCCTTGAAAGACATCACCTGTAAAATGGGTACCCCTATCACTTTCAATTATTCTAGGGATACCATATCTACATACAAATTCCTGCACAATTTTCTTAGCAGTAAACATAGCGGTATTTGTGGCCGCAGGAAATGCTTCGACCCAATTTGAGAAAACATCTATACAAACAAGTACATATTTCAAATTCGACAAGGGGGTAATTGAATGAAGTCAATCTGTATTACCTGGAAAGGGCCGCCTGCAGGTGGGATATGAGATGGTTCTGTTGGTATTGACTTTCCGATGTTCTTTCTCAAACAGGTAAGGCATGACATTGCTCTCTTACCTGCATGAGATGAAAATCCTGGGGCGCACCAATATGCTCTTACCAACTTGCACATTCCCTCCTTGCCCAGATGAGTCAGCCCGTGAGCTGCCTCAGCTAAACATGGGAGATATGCTCTGGGGGCCACCGGTTTACCTTGTCCATCCGTCCAGAGTCCTGAGGACTCCTGGCCATATCCCTTTGCCTTCCAGACTGCCTTTTCCTGTGTGGAACACAAATTTTGCATCTCACACAACTTCTGTGTGTTGATGGTATTAAATACCATCAGTTGTGTGGTGTCTGTCTGTCTGGGGGTACCAGCTGCTAACTTAGCTGCTTCATCTGCTCGGCTGTTACCAAGTGATACTGGGTCTTGGCTATATGTGTGTGCTTTACACTTGATAACAGCCACTCTGTCGGGTTCCTGTATCGCTGTTAGAAGCCTTTTGATGTGAGCTGCATGCGCTATCGGTGTACCAGCTGCCGTCATGAAATTTCTGAGGCGCCATAGGGCTCCGAAATCATGGACTACCCCAAATGCGTATCTAGAATCGGTGTAGATATTGGCTGATTTGCCCTTAGCCAATTCACATGCTCTGGTTAGGGCGACCAGTTCAGCAACCTGGGCTGAGTGAGGTGGGCCTAGCGGTTCCGCTTCTATGGTGCCTTGGTCATCTACGACTGCGTATCCAGTACACAAGTCTCCCGAGTCTGACTGTCTATGACAACTACCGTCCGTGTAGAAAGTTAGATCTACATCTTCCAGTGGGTTGTCACTGATGTCAGGCCTTGCGGTAAAATTTTGGGTCAAATATTCCATACAATCATGTGTGTCTTCCTGTGTGTTAAATTCTCCTTCCCCACCACTCTCATCCTCCACCCTTTGTGCCTGTCCAGGCACACCTGGGAGATATGTTGCAGGATTTAATGCACTGCATCTCCTTATGGTGATGTTTACGGGGGCCATTAGTGCCAATTCCCATCTTGTAAACCGCGCTGATGAGACGTGCCTGGTTTGGGCAGAATTTAGCAAGGCTGACACTGCATGTGGTGTATGAATTGTGAGGTTGTGACCTAGCACTACATCTTCGCTTTTCGTTACTAGCAATGCTATCGCAGCAACGCTTCGCAAGCATGTGGGGAGGGATCGCGCTACCGTGTCTAGCTGAGCGCTGTAGTATGCTACCGGCCTGCTGGCATCACCGTGCTTTTGGGTTAAGACGCCTGCCGCGCAACCAGCACTTTCTGTTCCGTACAGCTCAAAGGGTTTCCCATAGTCTGGCATACCTAAAGCTGGTGCCTGCGTTAGGCACTGTTTAAGTCTCTCAAATGCCATCTCGGACTCGTCTGTATGCGAAATCCGATCAGGTTTGTTTGAGGAGACCATCTCCTGCAAAGGTAACGCTAGAATGGAAAACCCTGGGATCCAGTTACGGCAATACCCACACATTCCTAAAAATGTTCTGATCTGTTGCTGGGTTTGTGGCAGAGTCATGTCTCTAATTGCTTGAATTCTATCAGCGGTCAGGTGTCTCAGTCCTTGTGTTAGACAGTGTCCTAAATATTTTACCTTAGTTTGGCATAATTGCAACTTGTCTTTGGAAACCTTGTGTCCTGTGTCTGAAAGATGAAACAGGAGCTGTTTCGTATCCTTCAGGGATGCTTCCAATGAATCAGAACACAATAGTAAATCATCCACGTACTGTATTAATACTGATCCACTCTCTGGTTGGAAAGACTGTAAACAATCATGCAAAGCCTGGGAAAAGATACTTGGACTGTCTATGAAACCTTGTGGTAATCGAGTCCATGTGTATTGGACTCCTCTGTATGTGAATGCAAACAAATATTGGCTGTCAGGGTGCAGAGGTACCGAAAAGAAAGCGGAGCAGAGGTCAATAACAGTGAAAAATTTCGCAGTGGGAGGGATTTGCATAAGGATGACAGCTGGATTTGGCACTACGGGGAACTGACTCTCAACTATTTTGTTAATCCCCCTTAGATCCTGCACTAGCCGGTAACCCCTCCCCCCACTCTTTTTAACAGGGAAGATGGGACTATTGGCAGTACTGGACGTTCTTACCAGAATGCCCTGTTGTAGCAAGCGCTCTATTACGGGATACACTCCTAACTCCACCTCTGGCTTCAGAGGATACTGTGGGATTTTTGGGGCTATCCTACCATCTTTTACTTGTACAACTACTGGAGCTACGTTTGCCATTAATCCAGTGTCCTGTCCATCTTTAGTCCAAAGTGACTCTGGTATCTGGGATGTCATTTCCTCTACTTGGGATGGAGTCCTATTTGTCATAATGGTATGTGACATTAATTTTGACGGGGAGTCTAACATGTCTCGCACTTCCTGAGCGTGATTCTCAGGTATGTCCAAGAATACACCTTCAGGAGTACAATAAATGACGCACCCCATTTTGCACAATAAGTCTCTTCCCAGGAGATTAGTCGGTGCCGATGCAGCCAGCTAAAAGGAATGCTTGGTATGTAACGGCCCTACTGTAATCTCGGCTGGTTTGCTAACAGGGTAGTGCTGGACTACTCCTGTTACTCCTATGGCTGGAATTGTCTTACCAGTGGTTCTCATGCCCACTGTCGAATTTATCACTGATTTGGCCGCCCCTGTGTCTACAAGAAAGTTTAATGATTTACCAGCTACATTGATTGCAATTTCTGGTTCACTCCCAAGACTTGCAATCAATTTTACTGGCTGCAGGTTACAGGCATGGCCACACCCCTATTGGGTATGGTGACCTCCCTGAATCCCGCTGGCAGCAACTGCTTGTGAAGGGGTTAAATGGGAACTACCAGTGGCTTGCCAGTCTCTGTTCGGGGGGTATCTTTTTGTTTCCCCTGTATGTGGCTCATAACTCCGTCTCTGCGGACCTTGCTCCCAATGTCGTGTGTCGTGTCGTTGTCTAGGGGGTTGATATGAGTTTTGTGAATTTTTCACTCTACAGTCTCGTGCCATGTGTCCCTGTCTATGACATGAAAAACAAGTTACCACATTTGACTTACCCACAGGGTTTGGTGATTTATACAAAGGCTGCCTTGTGGTCAGGGCCTGTATACCATTAACTTATCACCTTGGGACTCCCTGTGTCGTGTGATATTCCGGTCGTGATCAATAGCAGCCTCTCTCAAAGTAGCCACCGACAGACCTCGCCAACATGGTTGCGTGGTCTGTACTCTTGTCTTTAATGTCTCTTTTAACCCATCCATTAGTACAGATACTGCTACTTCTCGATGGTTTATGTTTGTTTTAATGTCCTCTATACCTGTGTACTTTGCCATTTCTAGTAATGCCCTGTGAAAATATTCTGCAGCAGTTTCTGACTCTTTCTGTCTAATGGAGAAAATCTTGTTCCACTTAACTACTGCTGGGAAATACTCCTTTAACTGTAAACTTATTCTTTTTACGTTATCTTTGTTGTACACATCTGTAAGAGGTACATCCTGATCTAATCCACAGTCAGCCAAAAATTGAGTTGCGTCGACATTGGAGGGTAAACATGCCCTCAGCAATACCTGCCAGTCTTTGTTATTGGGCTCTAAAGTGTTCCCTAGGTCTCTGATGTATTTCTGGCTAGCAACTAAATCTTTTCTAGGGTCAGGGAACTCAGACATTATGGTTCTTAATTCCATTCGGGAAAATGGACTGTACATGGCAATGTTCCTAACAGGTGTGATTCCTGTCGTGTCAGTTTTCCCATTTGGCACTGCTATTACCCTAACAGGATTAAGTTTACTAACATCACTCTGTGTAGGTTCTACAGCCTGTGGTGAAATGGTTTCAGCGTAGTGTATGGTGCCGTACTTACCTGTAGATACGACCTCACCTATCCCTCCGCTAGGGGCTTTTGTTACTAATCTCGTGGGTGGAGCCGTGCCTACTGTTGTCTCTGCTATGGTGGCTGCTAGAGAGAGTGCCGATATTGTTGCCGATTCGTCCTCTTGATCACACTCCTGGGGAAAGTTCAAAACAGGGTACAACTTGCACGGGTTAATACTTGCATTGGTTAACTTATTAACATTTACACAGTTGCTAAGTGTTTGTTTGTTACACCCTAATGCGTCATTCTCCGCAACCAATTTCTCTCCTGATATGTATGGTGGCGGCGGGGCCGTCGCTATCAATTTCTTGATAGGATTAGATCCTGCCGCCAAAGCCAATCCTCTCTGTATTTCACCCTCCTGTTGCCATAACTGCAAATAATCATAATGTTGGATTCGTCTCTTTGTTGATTTAATGAGACATATCCTCCTCCTTAAATTTTGCAACACTTCTGGGCTAAAGCTACCTACTCTTGGGAATTTCTCCCCGTCATGCACTGTCATTCTCTCCCATTCATCACATAAAACCTCTGTATGTGAACCATATTTTTCACACATTACGTACCTTGCCGACCCGACTGGTCGGTTTACTGAATCAACCCGAACCGAGGTTGATCGCCCCCTTCCTGAACAATTGGCCCCCATAACTTGCAGGCGTTGCTTTCACCACCTCTGACCTTATTTCAGGGTCTTCAGCGAACCCTTACAAAAACCAAAATGTTCACGATAGGCTGACGGTGGCGGTTTACCGAGTACCCCACTCACTCGCCCACGCCGACCAATACGACCCACACACTGCCTTAGTGCTGGCGTACTCGACCCAGGGCCCCTATGAACCTCTATTTACTGGAACATGCGAGGGATATCCGCAGAACACTTACTCTTTCCAGTAACTATTGGTTGTTGGACAATTCCTGAGTGACCAGCGAACTTCCCTTCAGAAAATAAAAAATTACACAAATCACATCAGAGTGTACAAATAGTTTTACGACCGGGTTTGTACACAAATGGTACTGGTCAGATTAACTAATGTACACAATTACGTGCGGTACAATCGTTCAGCACATAAGCAACTAATCTTATGTGCTGAGCGACCAGTGGAATCGAAAATTTCGCCTGCGAATTCCTTCAGCCAGAGCTTTATTGGCCTATATGGGTTTTGCACCAACCCCCTGGGTTGTGCCCTTTTCTCTTTTATGGCAGACTTCTTAGTCTGCTGTACCTGGACCTCCCGGTCTGTAGTATGACCTCCTGGTCTACTATTCTCTACTGCTCAAATTTTATGTTTAACCAGAGATGCCTCCCTAGCCACCATGCACGTCACTTACATGTATGTACCTCTGCGAGAACTCGACTTCTTGTGGTTCAACCTGTAAAATTGTATAAACTTATATATACAAAACACTCACTCACCACACGTACACTTTTGTTTCTATTTCTATTTCTGCGCAGAAATTTTCTTTAGACCAGATGTGTTGTGAATTTGGAGAAGGATCTGTTAATCTAAATTTCGGATTTAAAATAGATTTGCGCTATTTATCGCCTGATGCGCTATTTATCGCCTGTTGCGCTACTTAAAAATCGACTGTCGTGTGACTTGAGTTACGTGGGCGTACCCAGACGCTCCGTTGCGTAATTTACGCTGCGTGCGTCGGCCTTGGCGTACGCGAGTCTCAGCCCTTTGTTAGAGACACGTGTACACAAAACCAATGTCCACCGCAACACAACTAACACTTTTATCAATGTAGATGATCCTCGATCGTCTACCGCGCAACACACCAATCTCTCCTTTTACCTTTAGGTAGAGCTGTGTGTGCTTTTTTTTACACTTTAACTATGAAATAGCGACAAATCTCTCTTAGCACGTTTTATCAATTATAAAATGGCAAACAGGAGAGTGATATATGAAAATACACGAATGAAAAAGAAATGCAGATATGTGCGTGTGTACGCAAGACAGAAATAAACAGTTTTAAAAGACACTAGCGTGTTGTTCTTACCTCCGGTTCCGGATTCCTTCAGCACCCTTTACTAAGCGAAGCAGACGCTTATCCCGTCAGCACTGCGAAGAATATGATCTCCCGCCCTTTGCTGATGGATAATGTCTGCTGAAATTACCTAGCAGAGATATGTGAAGGACAGGACGAGCCGCCAATTGATAAAGCCAAATATTTATCTTATTTAAAACCCTTTAAGAGGCCTAAGAACACTGTACGCTATTGACGTATGGAGTACCGTAAGGGTACGCACGTTGCGTAGCAATCGCTTAGCCGAGGTCGAGACGCTCAAGCGTCACGTTCGCTCACGGCCAAGAGATCACAGGCAGGCACACTATTGGCTGCCAACTAACGTAATGATTTGCTATAGCGATGCGAACGCTCGAGACCACGAGGAGATCACCAGCGGCGCAGACGCTCACAATGTTAAACCTTTAAATCTAAACCATAAACAATGTAATATGCTGTAAAACCTTAGTGTAGAGATAGGGTGTAGATGCAACACAGTGTAACCTTATTAACTTAAAAGCTGATTGAGCGTCACCGACGCTCTATGAATACTTAACACTATAAGGAATACACAGATACCGTGCTTAGGGTCCAACGCCTAATATATATATTATGAATGTTATACTTGCATAAGAATTAATACAATACAAGTCATACACTACAATATAACATAGACTACCTAACCAGATAACTACACAAGAAATACAATACAATACTATTACGTTTAAGAGAGTACGAGAGAAAGAAGAGAAGAGAGAGAGAGAGAGATATGGCCCATAACAACAAGAAAGACAATATGATTGCGGAGAAAACTTACGCACAAGGGGAACGATCGCATGCGCCTCTGGACATCCAGCTCCCGATTTTCAGCAATGAGAACCGTTGAAGAGTGAGCTGGATGTGATCGGCTTGTCTATTTATGCCCCACACACAATACAATTCAATGGTCCCTACAATCTCATTGTTCATTGGACACAGGAATTCCTCCTCGCATTATAACAAAAGGTCATAGGTTGATTCATACAGGTGGGCTGTGACGATTTCCAACTGCTCAGGTGGGTGGGCAACTAGGTTTCCCGCCGCATGGATAAGTAAGTGCAAATAATAGTAAATGGACATAAACTTCTTATGTCCATAACTATTCGCACGAGCGATTAATCCGCTTCAAACCAACACCGGAATATTGCTAATTAAATACTCTTCCGATGGATACTAAACACCACTGTATTACTCCTGTCTGACCCTTCGTATCAAACAAAGGGGGATTTCTCTGTCCATGAACATTCTATATTAACCAAACTTTCAGAATCTATCAAAGGGACCATGATCTACAAAATACATTATATAGTGGAAATATGTAACGAAAGAGTCGCACGCTACGAACACATGAACTCTACCGTAAATGCACATACCGCGCGCCCGCGGGTGCCCGCAACAGCGAGTATGCGCACGCACGGGAGAGCGCACGCATGCGCAGCGCAGACCTGTATGAGGTGCAAATATGGCAGTGTGCATCGTGATATTTTTCTGACTTTGACACTAGTAATGCCATTCGGGTTAAACAATGCCCCAGCAGTGTTCCATCACTTTGTTAATGAAATTTTACGTGATGTCCTGTATAAATATCTCGTAGTCTGCCTGGATGATATCCTTATCTTCTCTCAAGATCTCTCCTCACATCGTATACAAGTTCGTGAGGTCCTCCGACGTCTTCGTGAGAACAGTCTCTACGGCAAGTTGTCTAAATGTACCTTCGAAGTTTCTTCTATACCCTTCCTAGGGTATATAATTTCAGGATCGGATCTCCAGATGGACCCGACAAAATTAGAAGCTATTGCTAATTGGTCTATTCCGAGTACTCTCAAGTCCATTCAGCGATTCCTGGGAATCGCTAATTATTATAGGAAGTTCATCAGAGGATTCTCAACTCTCATTGCTCCTATTACCAGCCTAACTCGAAAGGGGGCAGATCATTCCAACTGGTCAGAAGATGCCTTGGCTGCGTTTCAAAAAATCAAGCAGGCTTTCATGTACGCACCAGTTCTGTCGCAACCAGATGTTAACAAGCCATTCGAGTTGAAGGTAGATGTTTCCACAGTGGGAGTTGGAGCTGTTCTCTCCCAAATAGGGGCTGATGGGAAGATTTATGCTTGTGGGTTCTTCTCTCGCAAATTCCTTCCTGCGGAAGCTAATTATTCCATCGGTGACCAAGAATTACTGGCGATCAAGCTGGCTCCTGAGGAGTGGAGGTTTCTCCTGGAAGGGGCAAAGTTTCCATTTAACATCTACACGGATCACAAGAACTTGCTCTACTTAAAGGCAGCCCAGTGTCTTAATCCTCGCCAGTCCCGGTGGGCTATGTTCTTCTCCCGTTTCAACTTCAAGCTTCATTTCCGCCCAGGTTCTTAGAATACCAAAGCTGATGCTCTGTCCCGATCTATGGAATCCGAAGAGGAGACGTCCGATCCAGTTCCGCATTCCATTCTGAATCCAGTTGTGTTTGCCTCGTCTCAAGTTACTCCTGTTCCGCCTCCTGGCAAGATTTTTGTTTCTCCTGAGCTTCGTTCCAAGTTACTGTCTTGGGCTCATCAGTCTAAGTTCACTGGGCATCCTGGTGTCCTAAAGACTTTCAAGTTCCTGTCTGAAACTTACTGGTGGCCGAAAATGAAGGTCGACATCAAGGACTTTGTGGCGTCCTGCCCCAAGAGTGCTCAACACAAGACTCCCCGTCAGTCTCCGGCAGGTCAGTTACAGCCGTTATTAGTACCCAGCCGTCCCTGGTCACACCTGTCCATGGACTTTATCTCTGATCTTCCCTCCTCTCAAGGATTCAATACCATCTGGGTAGTTGTCGACAGGTTTACCAAAATGGCCCATTTTGTTCCACTCCAAGGTCTTCCTTCTGCTCCGAAACTTGCTCAAGTCTTCCTATGGGAGATTTTCCGTTTACATGGACTGCCTACTGAAATTATATCTGACCGTGGAGTTCAGTTCGTGGCAAGATTTTGGAGAACCCTTTGTTCTGCCCTGCAAGTCAACCTTAAGTTTTCGTCAGCCTACCACCCTCAGACGAATGGACAGACGGAAAGGGTGAATCAAGAATTGGAGACCTTCTTAAGACTTTATGTTTCATCTTCCCAAGATGACTGCTTCCGTGGGCTGAATTCGCTCACAACTTTCGATATCATACTGCCACGGAAACCAGTCCGTTTTTTGCTGTATATGGACAACATCCTCGTGTCCCAGATTTCCAAGACCTTCCTAACATCGATGCTCCTGCAGCCACTTCTGTTCTAAGTCAGTTTTCATCAACTTGGAGGAAAATTCACGTTTCCCTTAAAAAGGCTTCAAGTCGATACAAGTTCTTTGCCGACCGCAAAAGACGTGCAGTTCCCAGCCTAAAACCCAATGATAAGGTTTGGCTTTCCACTCGGAACCTTCGTCTCAGAGTGCCGTCAATGAAGTTTGCACCACGCTTCATTGGTCCTTTTCCCATTGACAAAGTCATCAGTCCTGTGGCCTACAAGCTCAAATTGCCTCCTTCTTTACGAATACCTAATGCCTTTCATGTCTCTCTCCTCAGACCTTTGATCCTGAATCGTTTCCAAAGAGCTCTTCCAGTTGGTCCCAAAATACGAACCCAGCGGGGCATTGAGTTCGAAATAGAGAAGATTCTGGATTCCCGTTGCCGGTACGGTCATCTGCAATATCTCATCGACTGGTCCGGTTATGGTCCTGAGGAGAGGAGTTGGGTAAACGCTACAGATGTCCATGCTCCAAGGTTGGTCAATGTTTTCCACAGAACTCATCCTTCCAAGCCACGTGGGTGTTCGGTGCCCACCCGTAAAGGAGGGGGTACTGTCAGGAATCGACTTACCACAGCTGCATCTGTCCGTCAGTGCGGTCTCCGTCCGGGGTCCCTACGTCTCGCTGTCGCTGGTCTCCCTGTCGCCGGAATCCATCCTGGGCCTAGGGACGCTCCTGTTGTCAGCGGGCGTGCATGCACGCCGCGTTCCCGCTGGGCCGCGGCATGGGCGCCGCCATGACAGTTTTCCTCAGACTGCCGCATCAGCCAATCCGGAGCTTGGCCACACCTCCTCATTTCACTTCCAGCCAATGCCTGCAGACCGGGGGGTATATCAGGAGCAGCAGGGTGAGTCAGTCCTTGTCCTGGACTTCGTGTCACTCCCATGACCTGTGTGTCTGGCTCCGTTCTCCAGTTCCCCTGTGTACCTGTTCTGCCTTCCAGTTTGAACCTGATCCACCGTGGAACCACAAGCACCAGCAACCCTGGTACCTCTGGCTAGGCTTCACACCTTACCAGCCGCAGTGTGCTCCAGCCTCTGCAGTAGAGACTTCCCTCCAGGTGCATCTCGTTACCTACACCTGTTCATCAGCCTGCAAGCTGCCAGTGTTATCTCCAACTGAGAACCTTAACGCTAGTCTCCTGCAACTGCTACCAGCCTTGCTATTCCCACCATCATCCCTGCTGGCTCCACAACTCAAGAACTATCGGTTCCCATACCGACACATCGATCCCCTGATCGATTGAATACATTATACAAACTTTGCCATAAACTCTCAGCTTCCACGCTGCTCATTCTCATCTGCATCGTTACTGTTATTATTTTAGTATTCCTGCTGCCGGGTGGTCTTCTGTATGCCGGCGGTCGGGCTCCCGGCGCTCAGTATACCGGCACCGGGAGCCCGACAGCCGGCATACCGACACTTATTTTCCCTCGTGGGGGTCCACGACCCCCATAGAGGGAGAATAAAATAGTGTGGTGCGCGTAGCGCGCCACCGTGCCCGTAGCGTGGCGAGCGCAGCGAGCCCGCAAGGGGATCATTTGCGCTCGCCACACTGTCGGTAAGCCGGCGGTCGGCCTCCCGGCGCCGGTATGCTGGTCGCCGGGAGCCCGACCGCCGGCCAGCCGTAGTGAACCCCTGCTGCCATACTGTTTCAACTTATTGTTTAATAAACCACTTTGCGCACATGCGCAGGAATCCAATCCGGCCTCCTCACTTCCTCCACATTACTACCACTGACCCACTAGCGCCCCCTCCGGGGACACAAACTAAACAGAACCTGACACCATAGTGGCAATTAACCTCAAAGAAATATGACATAAAACAACATAGTGTATAACTGTATAATATGTCTAAAATTTTTAAGGTTCACTCTTCTAACCAAAATTCGTACCAGATAGGTTGGTCTGCAAAGATGAGTAGACAATAAAAAAAATGCATCTCCTCAGGGTATAACCAGAACAATGACGTTCTCTCCCTGTTCTTTCACCAATAACCTCCGATAAAATAGGAAATGGCTCCAAATAGTGTAAAAAAGTTTTACTAAATATGACATATACCATATACAAGACAGGGCAAATTGGACTCTCACCATCTCAATCAGTCTACTATAGCTGAGTAGACAAATAGCGCATAAGAATAGAAAACCAGGCATCCCTAAAACATGCAGTCCTCACAGCGTTCGACCAAAGTACCCAATCGCTCTCCTGCCTCCAGGAGAGAAGAAAGACCCACCACCGAAGCCATCACCCAGGAACGCGTGGACGCTGACAGTAGCCAGTGATGTCACGAATCCCGCGACGCACGCCCTCCGGCTCCATTACCATTGATACCTGGTCCAACAGCGCTAAAGGAGTAAAGCGTTATCTGATGCGTGCACAAAGCATTAACTAGTGTATTAAAACAGACACCAGGTAGCGGTAGAGAAGCTATGTAACAGTATTATCACTTTATGTTTCTATGTATTCAATTTGGGGAGACCAAGCTATTAGTAAACAAAACCCTTAAAGAAGGTAGGTATCAAAATGGTTAGCAAATCATAGAACAAAATCCAGTGCAATCCTCAGGACATGAAAGAGGATGGAAGCATAACGCTATGGCAGGAAAAATTATTATGTAATCTATTAATAATTACTATTAATGCTATAAAAAGATAATTATAAAAAGCATCCCAAGTTATTCGTCTCATTGAGGCCCAACAGGGCCAACGTTTTCAGATGATAGATCCAACGGGCTTCCATACGGAGTGAATGAGTACCACGGTCACCCCCTCTATTACTAGTGGGGATGTGGTCTATGATCTTGTACTTAAGGGTGGCAAGTGAATGTTTCTCATTTCTAAAATGTCTAACCACTGGCTGTTCCTGTGGTTTTTCTTGGATGGCATCTCTAATTGCTTGGCGATTCTTTCACGGAACGTTCTAGTTGTTTTGCCTATGTACATGAGACCACATGGGCAACGAATGTAGTAAATTACATATGTTGACTGGCAAGATAGCACATGATTAATTTTGATGGCAGCTCCTGAATGAGGATGTGCAAATGTGGGGCCGCTTTCCATACAGCTACAAGTTGTGCAGCCGACACACCTGTAGCAGCCTGGTTTTTTAGCTAAAAAGTGTTGTGGGCGATGATATCCAAGACCTGATATATCATTATGGACCAATATGTCACGTAAGTTCTTGGCCCTTCTATAACTAGGCATTATACTGGCATCTTCTAACACTTTTAGATCCGGGTCATTTGTGATTAATGGCCAGAGGTTCTTGCTTACACATATGTTCGATTCACTAAAAGGATGGTATTGTTGTACAAACGGAATCCTTTTATTCAGAGACTTATTTTGTTTAGATGCTGACAGTATTTGAATTCTAGATTTCTTTAAGACCTCCTGTTTTAATTCCTTTAGTCTCACTATGTCATAACCTTGTGTTATGAATTGACGGATCATATCAATTCAAACTTACGCCTTACTGATGTCATCACAGATACATACAGCCCTAAGGAATTGAGATCGTGGTAAACTGTTGATTGTGGATTTTGGGTGTTGACTATCCACCCTCAATAAGGTATTTCTTTCCATGGATTTTCTGTATAAATTGGTGCGTAAATAGCCATCCTCCTGTCAAATCTCAACATCCAAATAATTCACCTGGGTCTATTTAATTTCAAATGTAAATTTGATACTCTGATCCATAGTGTTAACTTTGTCCATGGCCTCAACAAATTCTTGTTCAGTACCTTTCCAGATGAGTAAGAGATCATCTATATAGCGAGTAATAAATTTAAATTTGCCATCAAAGTCTGGGTTCAGTAAAAACAGATCTCTCTCAGTTTCGAACATAAATATGTTGGCAACCGACGGACCAACGCACGATCCCATCGCACAACCATATAACTGAATATACCAGTTTCCATCAAAAATAAAATAATTGCAAGTCAATGTGAGTGTTAATAACTCAATGAAGAAATAAATGTCTGGACCCTTGTAGACTGTACTGGAACTCAAAAATCTCCGAACCGCCACTATAGCCTTTTTGTGGGGGATATTGGTGTATAATGAGACGACGTCCAGAATACACAGAAAACAATCTGTGGGTAATGGAGAAAGTGCATCCAATTTGGTCAGTAACGTGTTGGAATCCTTCAAAAAAGTTGGTTGTGCTTGTATTAAATCCTGTAAGAAACTGTTGAGGTACTGTGATATTGTATAGTAGAGGGAATCTCGGGCACTGATTATTGGACGCCCTGGTGGATGTACTAAGTCCTTATGAATTTTTGGAATAGAGTAAAGAATTGGAGTGATTGGGTAGTCGCAACTTAGGGCCCTTTGTGTAGTAGTTGTCAGATATTGTTGCGTCACTCCATAGGCCAATAACTCTTTAACTTTTTTAAAGATAATAGTCGGATCTGTGGATAGCTTCCGGTAAACCAGAGTGTCTTGAAGTTGTCCCAGTAATTCATTTCTGTAATACTCCAGGTCTAGAACAATGACAGCCCCACCCTTGTCGACGGGGTGTATGACAATGGCATCATATGATTTTAAATCATTACGTGCTTTTCTCTGTGTTTTGTTAAGATTATTTCTAGGTCTCTGTAAAGTACAGACCTTTTCCAACACAGATTGACTAAGAGTCTTAGAGAAGACTAATGGAGTTATTCTGAGAAATGGGATCAAAATTTGATGAGGGTTTAAATGTTGTCTTTAGCGTCTGCACTGTCTGCAAGTCCCTTTGTGGTTGTTTACTAAAGTATTCTTTTAAACAAAGCTGGCGAGTAAATTTATGTACGTCAACAGTCCATTGAAAATTATCAAATTTAGTGGATGGAATAAAAGATAAACCTTTACTCAATACCTCACATTCTTCTCTAGTCAAAGTTCTCTTTGATAGATTAAATTAGGTGCCGATCCGTGAGCCAATCAAAGCTTGCGGTCCAGCAGCCAATCAGGAGCCTTGGCTGCCGGTCCACGGGCTCTGATTGGCTCACGGGCCAGTGCCGAATTGAAGGTAGACACTGAGGGGCAGGAGGGGCACACGCTGCGCTCTCCTCCCCTCACAGCAGCAGCATGGTGAGCAGCAGCAGAGGGAGGGAGGCAGCGGCAGCCCGGCGGCGGTGGGTACGGCGTGCCCACAGCTAAATTTTTAATGGTACACCGTACCCACGCGTACCTGTTCTCTTGCACCGCTGGCCATCCCATTGTGTTGGCCAGAGGTTCTTTATTTCATCCTATTTCTGTATATTTGGATGCTTACCTTAACCCCTGTATTCAGGCTCTGCCGTCTTTCTAGAAGGACACTACGTCCTTCTTGCTACAGTTACAATCACTGGGTACATTGCCTGATGACTTATTTTTATGCAGTGCTGATGTCACCAGCCTCTACACCTGCATTCCAAATGATGCAAGTGTGGAGGCAGTGAGAGCACTTATTGAAGGCAATCAGGTCTATCAGGGTCCCGAAACTGGTTTCTTCCTACAATTGTTGGATCTGGTGCTTAAAAGAAACTACTTTGTGTTTAATGGTGGTTTATTCCTGCAGGTGGCAGGGTGTGCGATGGGGTCAGCAGTGGCCCCATCGTATGCCAACGCCTTTATGTACCAGTTCGAAAAGACCATGTTCTGTTTAGATCCCATAGTATCCACTTTGTACTACAAACACTATATTGATGACCTTTTAGTATTTTGGAAGGGACCTAAGGATGATCTCGTTAAATTATGGGACAAGCATAACCAAACACAGCATGTAGTGAAGTTTACATACGTTATAGATGAATGTCAAATTAACTATCTGGATGTCACCATTAGATGTAAGGATAGACAATTAACTACATCTTTATTTGTCAAGCCGACCGATAGGAATACGCTCTTGAATTACCGGATTTTCCACCCTTTATCATCACGTAAGGGTTTACTGTACTTGCAATTTATGAGGGTACGGCGCATTACTTCAGACCCGGAGAAGACTATTATGGCCTTGGATAACATGCTTAGAAAATTTGCAGAGAGAGGTTACCCTATTAGGGAACTGGAGCGATCCAAAACTGCAGTAATGGAATTATCTAGAGAGCAGATCTTGAGACCTAGAATTAACAGCAATGAGAGGGTTAAGAATAAACTACCATGGGTTAGCAAATACTCCACTATCACAGCACGCTCAGTGATGAGGGCCAAACAACTATGGCAGATTATCCAAACGGATACAGCATTATCTTGCTTATCAGATACCAGCCTGATGCCTAGCTACACACGAGGTAGCAATATAGGTGACCATATAGTAAAGCTGGATGTCACTAATATGATCAAACATAACCAATCACACTTTCTTAGACTCAAGACAGGCTGTTTTAAATGCCTGGGATGTGCAACTTGTAACACTCTTATCACTGGGGTTACGTTTAATCACCCCCATACAGGTAGAAAATGACCCATTAAACATAGTCTCACTTGCACCACAACACATCTGATATATCTGCTCACATGTCCGTGTGGTCTTGTCTATGTGGGCAAGACCATACAGCAATTTCGTGAAAGGATGGCTCTACATAGAAGTGCCATCAAGAAAGCACATGAGAAAGGATGCAGTGACCAGCCTTTTGCTCGCCACTGCCTAGTTGCTAAACATGGAGTGGCGAGTATTAGAGCTATACTCATAGATCATGTTCCACCCTCATTGAGGGGTGGGAATAGAGACAGATTGCTCCTACAGAAAGAGTCCCGCTGGATATATATACGTTGGGCACATTGTCACCCAGGAACTTAAATTAAAATTTGGGGTTACAATGTTTCCTGTACATTATGATGTCTTTTAGAGTCTAAATTAGGGATATTGGGTTGGTTTATTTTAAAGTAGTACTACTTATGGCACAGTTTAATGGCAGCTATTCTTGGAATGGTTTCTTAGATCCTACATATACCCTATATTGGATTCATTGTGGTCGTAACAGTTTATTATTATTTAAGACGCATAAATATTTGTTTACTTATTAGAGTAACCCTTGTCTACCATCTAGTCTCATATGTTCTACATTTTTTTTATATCTATCTATGTATTATTATGTATCACACAGGTATTGTCAGCGGACGCGCCAAGCTTATTGCTATGGTGGTCTTTATGGTAACTCCCCTGCTGTATGGTGCACCGTGACGTCAGGGCTATGTGACGCGAATGCGGGCAGTGCACGTTGGCGGGTAGTCGCGCCGCTGGAGCAGGTGAGTACAGTTACTGCGCTAATGTCTTTGTTATAAGCACTATAAATGTTGTTCTTGTTGTTGTACTTACTTTGTCTGGCCCTGAGGACTGGGTGTATCCCCAAAACATGTTGGCTAAATAAATGGACATTTCCCTAAGCCACTGAATAAGCCTGTTTGAATGCCGCCGCAAAATCTTGGTCTGTTTAGTAATGACCACCAAAGAACAGCGTGTTCACTCTCTCACTGACTCATCACTAATTCTCTTACTTCCTGATGTGTTAGGAAGCTGAAATTTAACATAGGTATTCTTCAAGTGGTAAATAGGAAATCTATATAATTAGAATTTTAATATGCCTCCCCCACCTCTCTGCCCGGCACTGCACCAGAGGATCACTCCTCTGCCCTCCAGAAGCGTTGGAGACTCCTGCTCTCCTGTGTGCTCCTAGCTAGTCCCGCCTCCTCCCTTCCTCAAATCCAAGTCCTGCTTCTACTTCCTCTTCCTGTATCTGTGGCATGTTTGCACTGAGTGAGGACGTGGAGGACGGCTGAAGTGTGGTGGCCAAGGACTCTGTGCTACAATAGGGACAATGTCCCCCTTAAGTGACCGCGGCCCCGCACTGCTGCAGAGAGCGCTGCTTCTTGCGTTGGGGCAACTTCACCCGGGGAGGGGGGGCCTGAGAGAAGGGTACTGGGGGTACTCAGCCCCTTTGCCCCCTTAATCCAGCTGTGGAGTGGCAGTGATTACAGCTAATTTGCGTTCAACTCTGTATCGGCCCCTTATGTTTTTGTTTATATGGCAGAAAAGATGGGCTAACAACAAATACTATGGCAGCCATGGGGCCTGCCGACTTCAGATGTTTTTTTCAAAGGGGCAATCACTTACAATACAAAACTATGCCTTGTAAGTGATTGCCCCTTTAAAAAAAGGCAGAGTTCGTCCGGCATCCCGCACACGCGCCAAATTTGGGCGCCATTATATCCTGCCCTATACATAGATGAGATACTAAGTAATCCAATGTTATGTGCAACAGGAACATTAATCATGTAGAGAAAAACTAGGTATTAATGTTTTATTGCACAATAGTTGGAATGTTATTATTATGATTACTGGTTAACATCTGAATGTTGCATATTCCAGACACACAACAATTAATGTTTGTAATAATAATAAATAAAGAGAGGTTTATTCACATCATTAAATTAGCTCTGTGATTAATAGTTGCCAGTAAAATTGCTTCAGTACAGCCACAATATATGTCATGTTAGAGAACTACTGTACACCTAATTGTTTCAATGAATTTGTCAGAACATAACAGTGTTATAAAATAAAGCACGGAAATGCTAAGCCTAAAACTGGCCATACATTAGAATGATTTTAGGGGCGATTGCACGATTTCGACGCATAGGGAGTAATTCAGATCTGATCGCTGGGCTGCCAAATTTGCTGTTCTTCGATCAGATAGTCGCCGCCTCCAGGGAGAGTGTAAATTCGCCGTGCAAGTGTGTGATCGCATGTGAATCCACTTTGTGCAGTCTCTGCGCAACCCAGGACTTACTCTTCCAGTGCGATGAGAAGAGGCTGATCGGGGCTGGAGCTGATGTCACACACCCTCCCTGAAAACGCTTGGTAACACCTGTGTTTTTCCTGACACTCCCTGTAAACGCTCAGTTGCCACCTACAGATGGCCTCTTCCTGTCAATCACCTTGCGAACGCCCGTGCAATCTGATTTTTCGCACCATCCCGATGCTGACTGGCGATGCCCGTTGTAGTTGTCTGAGGTGCGTGCGCAGTGCCATGCATACGCATGAACAGTTAGGACTTGAACGCCCGCTGTGCTAAAACGCACCGCAGCGATCAAATCTGAATTACCCCCATAGGAATGATAATTAATTTGAAATTGTGCAAATTATGTTGTTTTCACGACAGATAGCAATCCAATGCGTGATCCCGCAAGTCGTTTGTTGTTTCTTCAGATTTTACCTGCTGCATGCTGGACCCAGTAAGAGCTGGATATACTTATTTGTATGGAGAGAAGTAGTGCGCTCCATACAATTTGCGCTGGATCCAGTAATAGCTGGATATACTTATTTGTATGGAGAGAAGTAGTGCGCTCCATACAATTTGCGCTGGATCCAGTAAGAGCTGGATATACTTATTTGTATGAAGAGAAGTAGTGCGCTCCACACAATTTGTTATAAGCATTAAAGAGAATTGCATTATATTCATTTATGAGACAGTAGTATATAGAAATTAGAGTATATCATGTTGGCTTGTTGACTGAACAAAGACACGCGGAATAAATAAACAGAAGACAATTAAGCCGTAGGATTTTTAGAATACACTTATTATTTTAGATTTCAGTAATATTTTTCACACTGAATATTATTCACCATAATGACAGTTATATGTCTATGAATTTTTTGAGACAGCTATATGTCTATGAATTTTTCTGGGGGATTTGTTAAGGAGATTTATTCCAAACATGTATGTATATATATATTAGTGATGAGCGGATTCGGTTTTACTCGGTTCTCAAAGCGGCATCTTATTGGCTATCCAAAACACGTGACATCCGTGAGCCAATAAGATGCCGTTTTGAGAACCGAGTAAAACCGAATCCGCTCATCACTAATATATATATATATTAGTGATGAGCGGGTTCGGTTTCCGAGAAACCGAACCCCCCCGAGCTTTACCCTTTTTACACGGGTCCGAGGCAGGTTCGAACCTTCCCGCCTTGCTCGGCTAACCCGAGCGCGCCCGAACGTCATCATCCCGCTGTCGGATTCTCGCGAGATTCGGATTCTATATAAGCAGCCGCGCGTCGCCGCCATTTTCACTCGTGCATTGGAGATGATAGGGAGAGGACGTGGCTGGCGTCCTCTCCATTTTTTATTGTAGAACACAGTTGACTTGATTGGTTGTTAATATTGCTTAATTGTGGGGAGGATTGGGGAGCAGCTGTTAGGAGTACAGTGCAGAGTTTTGCTGATAAGTGACCACCAGTTTTTTTATCCGTTCTCTGCCTGAAAAAAACGCTCCATAGTCCATACCATATCTGTGCTCAGTGTGCTGCATGATATATCTGTGCTGAGTACTCACACTGCTTAATTGTGGTGACTGGGGAGCAGCTATAGCAGGAGTACAGTGCAGAGTTTTGCTGACAGTGACCACCAGTATACATTGTCTGCCTGAAAAACACTCCATATCTGTGCTCACAGTGTGCTGCTTTATTGTGGGGACTGGGGACCACCAGTATAATAAATATTATATAGCAGGAGTACAGTGCAGAGTGCACTGCTGTACCTACCTCTGTGTCGTCACTCGTCATCCATTAAGTATACTATCCATCTACATTGTATACCTGTGGTGCATTTTTTTTAGACTAGTTTAGCAGTTTGCTGACAGTGTCCACCAGTATACTATATATAGCAGTACGGTAGGCCACTGCTGTACCTACCTCTGTGTCATCACTCGTCATCCATTAAGTATACTATCCATCTACATTGTATACCTGTGGTGCATTTTTTTTAGACTAGTTTAGCAGTTTGCTGACAGTGTCCACCAGTATACTATATATAGCAGTACGGTAGGCCACTGCTGTACCTACCTCTGTGTCGTCACTCGTCATCCATTAAGTATACTATCTATCTACATTGTATACCTGTGGTGCATTTTTTTTTAGACTAGTTTAGCAGTTTGCTGACAGTGTCCACCAGTATACTATATATAGCAGTACGGTAGGCCACTGCTGTACCTACCTCTGTGTCGTCACTTGTCATCCATTAATTATACTATCCATCTACATTGTATACCTGTGGTGCATTTTTTTTAGACTAGTTTAGCAGTTTGCTGACAGTGTCCACCAGTATACTATATATAGCAGTACGGTAGGCCACTGCTGTACCTACCTCTGTGTCGTCACTCGTCATCCATTAAGTATACTATCCATCTACATTGTATACCTGTGGTGCATTTTTTTTAGACTAGTTTAGCAGTTTGCTGACAGTGTCCACCAGTATACTATATATAGCAGTACGGTAGGCCACTGCTGTACCTACCTCCTGTGTCGTCACTCGTCATCCATTAAGTATACTATCCATCTACATTGTATACCTGTGGTGCATTTTTTTTAGACTAGTTTAGCAGTTTGCTGACAGTGTCCACCAGTATACTATATATAGCAGTACGGTAGGCCACTGCTGTACCTACCTCTGTGTCGTCACTTGTCATCCATTAAGTATACTATCCATCTACATTGTATACCTGTGGTGCATTTTTTTTAGACTAGTTAAGCAGTTTGCTGACAGTGTCCACCAGTATACTATATATAGCAGTATGGTAGGCCACTGCTGTACCTACCTCTGTGTCGTCATTCGTCATCCATTAAGTATACTATCCATCTACATTGTATACCTGTGGTGCATTTTTTTTAGACTAGTTTAGCAGTTTGCTGACAGTGTCCACCAGTATACTATATATAGCAGTATGGTAGGCCACTGCTGTACCTACCTCTGTGTCGTCACTCGTCATCCATTAAGTATACTATCCATCTACATTGTATACCTGTGGTGCATTTTTTTTAGACTAGTTTAGCAGTTTGCTGACAGTGTCCACCAGTATACTATATATAGCAGTACGGTAGGCCACTGCTGTACCTACCTCTGTGTCGTCACTCGTCATCCATTAAGTATACTATCCATCTACATTGTATACCTGTGGTGCATTTTTTTTAGACTAGTTTAGCAGTTTGCTGACAGTGTCCACCAGTATACTATATATAGCAGTACGGTAGGCCACTGCTGTACCTACCTCTGTGTCGTCACTTGTCATCCATTAAGTATACTATCCATCTACATTGTATACCTGTGGTGCATTTTTTTTAGACTAGTTAAGCAGTTTGCTGACAGTGTCCACCAGTATACTATATATAGCAGTATGGTAGGCCACTGCTGTACCTACCTCTGTGTCGTCATTCGTCATCCATTAAGTATACTATCCATCTACATTGTATACCTGTGGTGCATTTTTTTTAGACTAGTTTAGCAGTTTGCTGACAGTGTCCACCAGTATACTATATATAGCAGTATGGTAGGCCACTGCTGTACCTACCTCTGTGTCGTCACTCGTCATCCATTAAGTATACTATCCATCTACATTGTATACCTGTGGTGCATTTTTTTTAGACTAGTTTAGCAGTTTGCTGACAGTGTCCACCAGTATACTATATATAGCAGTACGGTAGGCCACTGCTGTACCTACCTCTGTGTCGTCACTCGTCATCCATTAAGTATACTATCCATCTACATTGTATACCTGTGGTGCATTTTTTTTAGACTAGTTTAGCAGTTTGCTGACAGTGTCCACCAGTATACTATATATAGCAGTACGGTAGGCCACTGCTGTACCTACCTCCTGTGTCGTCACTCGTCATCCATTAAGTATACTATCCATCTACATTGTATACCTGTGGTGCATTTTTTTAGACTAGTTTAGCAGTTTGCTGACAGTGTCCACCAGTATACTATATATAGCAGTACGGTAGGCCACTGCTGTACCTACCTCTGTGTCGTCACTCGTCATCCATTAAGTATACTATCCATCTACATTGTATACCTGTGGTGCATTTTTTTTAGACTAGTTTAGCAGTTTGCTGACAGTGTCCACCTGTATACTATATATAGCAGTACGGTAGGCCACTGCTGTACCTACCTCTGTGTCATCACTCGTCATCCATTAAGTATACTATCCATCTACATTGTATACCTGTGGTGCATTTTTTTAGACTAGTTTAGCAGTTTGCTGACAGTGTCCACCAGTATACTATATATAGCAGTACGGTAGGCCACTGCTGTACCTACCTCTGTGTCGTCACTCGTCATCCATTAAGTATACTATCCATCTACATTGTATACCTGTGGTGCATTTTTTTTAGACTAGTTTAGCAGTTTGCTGACAGTGTCCACCATTATACTATATATAGCAGTACGGTAGGCCACTGCTGTACCTACCTCTGTGTCGTCACTCGTCATCCATTAAGTATACTATCCATCTACATTGTATACCTGTGGTGCATTTTAGTTGTGCGCAGTATATATAGTAGTAGGCCATTGCTATTGATACTGGCATATAATTCCACACATTAAAATATGGAGAACAAAAATGTGGAGGTTAAAAAAATAGGGAAAGATCAAGATCCACTTCCACCTCGTGCTGAAGCTGCTGCCACTAGTCATGGCCGAGATGATGAAATGCCATCAACGTCGTCTGCCAAGGCCGATGCCCAATGTCATAGTAGAGAGCATGTAAAATCCAAAACACAAAAGTTCAGTAAAATGACCCAAAAATCAAAATTAAAAGCGTCTGAGGAGAAGCGTAAACTTGCCAATATGCCATTTACGACACGGAGTGGCAAGGAACGGCTGAGGCCCTGGCCTATGTTCATGGCTAGTGGTTCAGCTTCAAATGAGGATGGAAGCACTCATCCTCTCGCTAGAAAAAGGAAAAGACTTAAGCTGGCAAAAGCACAGCAAAGAACTGTGCGTTCTTCGAAATCACAAATCCCCAAGGAGAGTCCAATTGTGTCGGTTGCGATGCCTGACCTTCCCAACACTGGACGGGAAGAGCTTGCGCCTTCCACCATTTGCACGCCCCCTGCAAGTGCTGGAAGGAGCACCCGCAGTCCAGTTCCTGATAGTCAAATTGAAGATGTCAGTGTTGAAGTACACCAGGATGAGGATATGGGTGTTGCTGGCGCTGGGGAGGAAATTGACAAGGAGGATTCTGATGGTGAGGTGGTTTGTTTAAGTCAGGCACCCGGGGAGACACCTGTTGTCCATGGGACGAATATGGCCATTGACATGCCTGGTCAAAATACAAAAAAAATCAGCTCTTTGGTGTGGAATTATTTCAACACAAATGCGGACAACAGGTGTCAAGCCGTGTGTTGCCTTTGTCAAGCTGTAATAAGTAGGGGTAAGGACGTTAACCACCTCGGAACATCCTCCCTTATACGTCACCTGCAGCGCATTCATCATAAGTCAGTGACAAGTTCAAAAACTTTGGGTGACAGCGGAAGCAGTCCACTGACCACTAAATCCCTTCCTCTTGTAACCAAGCTCCTGCAAACCACACCACCAACTCCCTCCGTGTCAATTTCCTCCTTCCCCAGGAAAGCCAATAATACTGCAGGCCATGTCACTGGCAAGTCTGACGAGTCCTCTACTGCCTGGGATTCCTCCGATGCATCCTTGAGTGTAACGCCTACTGCTGCTGGCGATGCTGTTGTTGCTGCTAGGAGTCGATCGTCATCCCAGAGGGGAAGTCGGAAGACCACTTGTACTACTTCCAGTAAGCAATTGACTGTCCAACAGTCCTTTGCGAGGAAGATGAAATATCACAGCAGTCATCCTGCTGCAAAGCGGATAACTGAGGCCTTGGCAGCCTGGGCGGTGAGAAACGTGGTTCCGGTATCCATCGTTAATTCAGAGCCAACTATAGACTTGATTGAGGTACTGTGTCCCCGGTACCAAATACCATCTAGGTTCCATTTCTCTAGGCAGGCGATACCGAAAATGTACACAGACCTCAGAAAAAGACTCACCAGTGTCCTAAAAAATGCAGTTGTACCCAATGTCCACTTAACCACGGACATGTGGACAAGTGGAGCAGGGCAGACTCAGGACTATATGACTGTGACAGCCCACTGGGTAGATGTATTGCCTCCCGCTGCAAGAACAGCAGCGGCGGCACCAGTAGCAGCATCTCGCAAACGCCAACTCGTTCCTAGGCAGGCTACGCTTTGTATCACCGCTTTCCAGAATAGGCACACAGCTGAAAACCTCTTACGGCAACTGAGGAAGATCATCGCAGAATGGCTTACCCCAATTGGACTCTCCTGGGGATTTGTGACATCGGACAACGACAGCAATATTGTGCGTGCATTACATCTGGGCAAATTCCAGCACGTCCCATGTTTTGCACATACCTTGAATTTGGTGGTGCATAATTATTTAAAAAACGACAGGGGCGTGCAAGAGATGCTGTCGGTGGCCCGAAGAATTGCGGCCCACTTTCGGCATTCAGGCACTGCGTACAGAAGACTGGAGCACCACCAAACATACCTGAACCTGCCCTGCCATCATCTGAAGCAAGAGGTGGTAACGAGGTGGAATTCAACCCTCTATATGCTTCAGAGGATGGAGGAGCAGCAAAAGGCCATTCAAGCCTATACATCTGGCCACGATATAGGCAAAGGAGGAGGAATGCACCTGACTCAAGCGCAGTGGAGAATGATTTCAATGTTGTGCAAGGTTCTGCAACCCTTTGAACTTGCCACACGTGAAGTCAGTTCAGACACTGCCAGCCTGAGTCAGGTCATTCCCCTCATCAGGCTTTTGCAGAAGAAGCTGGAGACATTGAAGGAGGAGCTAAAACAGAGCGATTCCGCTAGGCATGTGGGACTTGTGGATGGAGCCCTTAATTCGCTTAACCAGGATTCACGGGTGGTCAATCTGTTGAAATCAGAGCACTACATTTTGGCCACCGTGCTCGATCCCAGATTTAAAACCTACGTTGTATCTCTCTTTCCGGCAGACACAAGTCTGCAGAGGTTCAAAGACCTGCTGGTGAGAAAATTGTCAAGTCAAGCGGAACGTGACCCGTCACCATCTCCTCCTTCACATTCTCCCACAACTGGGGGTGCGAGGAAAAGGCTAAGAATTCCGAGCCCACCCGCTGGCGGTGATGCAGGGCAGTCTGGAGCGAGTGCTGACATCTGGTCCGGACTGAAGGACCTGCCAACGATTACTGACATGTCGTCTACTGTCACTGCATATGATTCTCTCACCATTGAAAGAATGGTGGAGGATTATATGAGTGACCGCATCCAAGTAGGCACGTCAGACAGTCCGTACGTATACTGGCAGGAAAAAGAGGCAATTTGGAGGCCCTTGCACAAACTGGCTTTATTCTACCTAAGTTGCCCTCCCTCCAGTGTGTACTCCGAAAGAGTGTTTAGTGCAGCCGCTCACCTTGTCAGCAATTGGCGTACAAGGTTACTTTCAGAAAATGTGGAGAAGATGATGTTCATTAAAATGAATTATAATCAATTCCTCCGTGGAGACATTCACCAGCAGCAATTGCCTCCAGAAAGTACACGGGGACCTGAGATGGTGGATTCCAGTGGGGACGAATTGATAATCTGTGAGGAGGGGGATGTACACAGTGAAAGGGGTGAGGAATCGGAGGATGATGATGAGGTGGACATCTTGCCTCTGTAGAGCCAGTTTGTGCAAGGAGAGATTGATTGCTTCTTTTTTGGTGGGGGCCCTAACCAACCAGTCATTTCAGTCACAGTCGTGTGGCAGACCCTGTCACTGAAATGATGGGTTCGTTAAAGTGTGCATGTCCTGTTTATACAACATAAGGGTGGGTGGGAGGGCCCAAGGACAATTCCATCTTGCACCTCTTTTTTCTTTCATTTTTCTTTGCATCATGTGCTGTTTGGGGAGTATTTTTTTGAAGGGCCATCCTGCCTGACACTGCAGTGCCACTCCTAGATGGGCCAGGTGTTTGTGTCGGCCACTTGGGTCGCTTAGCTTAGTCACACAGCTACCTCATTGCGCCTCTTTTTTTCTTTGCATCATGTGCTGTTTGGGGAGTATTATTTTGAAGGGCCATCCTGTCTGACACTGCAGTGCCACTCCTAGATGGGCCAGGTGTTTGTGTCGGCCACTTGGGTCGCTTAGCTTAGTCACACAGCTACCTCATTGCGCCTCTTTTTTTCTTTGCATCATGTGCTGTTTGGGGACTATTTTTTTGAAGGGCCATCCTGTCTGACACTGCAGTGCCACTCCTAGATGGGCCAGGTGTTTGTGTCGGCCACTTGGGTCGCTTAGTTTAGTCACACAGCTACCTCATTGCGCCTCTTTTTTTCTTTGCATCATGTGCTGTTTGGGGAGTATTATTTTGAAGGGCCATCCTGTCTGACACTGCAGTGCCACTCCTAGATGGGCCAGGTGTTTGTGTCGGCCACTTGGGTCGCTTAGCTTAGTCACACAGCTACCTCATTGCGCCTCTTTTTTTCTTTGCATCATGTGCTGTTTGGGGACAATTTTTTTGAAGTGCCATCCTGCGTGACACTGCAGTGCCACTCCTAGATGGGCCAGGTGTTTGTGTCGGCCACTTGGGTCGCTTAGCTTAGCCATCCAGCGACCTCGGTGCAAATTGTAGGACTAAAAATAATATTGTGAGGTGTGAGGTGTTCAGAATAGACTGAAAATGAGTGGAAATTATGGTTATTGAGGTTAATAATACTATGGGATCAAAATGACCCCCAAATTCTATGATTTAAGCTGTTTTTTAGGGTTTTTTGAAAAAAAACACCCGAATCCAAAACACACCCGAATCCGACAAAAAAATTTCGGTGAGGTTTTGCCAAAACGCGTCCGAATCCAAAACACGGCCGCGGAACCGAACCCAAAACCAAAACACAAAACCCGACAAATTTCCGGTGCACATCACTAATATATATATATATATATATATATATATATATATATATATATATATATATATATATATATGACAGTTATGAGCAAAGTCTTACCCTTTATATTTTAAAGAAGAATATTAAAAGTTACATTTTAAATTACTAACCATATCAATTAAATGTCAATTTGTCTAAAAGAGTGTTCCAAAAAGGCAATCCCTGTCTTTTCCCGGCAACTGCCGGTCTCTGCTGCATGTACAATCTGACACTCAACTGGATGCTCCTGGATGTTGCCACTCCTCAGATCTTTAGCAAGATCTTAAAGATCTATCTCATGTGTTTGCACTATGGGGGTCATTCCGAGTTGATCGTTAGCTACCGTTCACAGCGCAGCGATCAGGCTAAAAATCGTCATTTCTGCGCATGCGTATGCACCGCAATGCGCACGCGCAACTTATGGGTACAAAGCCCGTTGTGGTTGTGCACAGGTTCTAGCGACATTTTCAGTCGCACTGATGGCCGCAAGAAGATTGACAGGAAGGGGGTGTTTCTGGGTGTCAACTGACCGTTTTCAGGGAGTGTTTGCAAAAAAAGCAGGCGTGTCTGAAAAAACGCAGGCGTGGCTGGGCGTTCACTGGGCAGGTGTATGACATCAAATCCGGATACGAATAGGCTGAAGTGATCGCAAGCGCTGAGTAGGTTCAGAGCTACTCAGAAACTGCACAAACTGTTTTTGCAGAGCTCAGCTGCACATGCGTTCGCACTTCTGCTAAGCTACAATACACTCCCCAGTGGGTGGCGGCATAGCGTTTGCACGGCTGCTAAAACTAGCCAACTCAGAATGAGGGCCTATGGGCCTAATTCAGAGTTGATCGCAACAGCAAATTTGTCAGCAGTTGGGGAAAAGCATGGTGGTTATTCCGACCCATTCGCACTCAGTGGTTCTTCGCTGCGGTGCGAACGGGTCGGAACAGCGCATGCGCAGCGTCGTTGCCCGGCGAATGCAGCGTCTAGAACAAAGAAGAAAGTGGTCACTAGCGCAGTCACAAGAAGATTGACAGGGAGGAGGCGTTCCAGGGCGTCTAATCACCGTTTTCCGGGCGTGGAGATCCGAACGCAGGCGTGTCCAGGCATTTGGAGGGGGGATGTCTGAAGTCAATCCCGGGACCTTCGTCGCTGGATCCGTCGCACAGGGTAAGTAGGTCTGACCCTGGTCTTGTTTTGCAGGAAACTTTTTTAGCATTCCAGATTAGCACAAGCGATCGCAGCCCTGCTATGCTAAAATACACTCCCCCCATAGGCGGCGTCAAGTTGATCGCACGAGCAGCAAAAAGTTGCTACGTGTGATCAACTCGGAATGAGGGCCCATGTGCACTGCAGGGGGGGGGGGCAGATATAACGTACAGAGAGAGTTAGATTTGGGTGGGGTGTGTTCAAACTGAAATCTAAATTGCAGTGTAAAAATAAAGCAGCCAGTATTTACCCTGCACAGAAACAAAATAACCCACCCAAATCTAACACTCTCTGCAAATGTTATATCTGCCTCCCCCCCCTTGCAGTGCACATGGTTTTGCCCAACTGCTAACAAATTTGTTGCTGTGATCAGATCTGAATTACCCCCTATATCGTGAGTCTGTGAGTCCATTAGCGACATCGATCTCATGAGAGTCGTTCTAATGAATGGCCAGCTTTAGGACTAAACTGCATATGTCTTTTGAGTTGCATGAGCATGGCAAGAACAAATTTACCACCAAATAAAGAATTTGTTTTTGTAAGTTATTACTTTCTAAATTAGTTGTACAGTGATGAATCAGGGGTATCACCCTTCACTTGCTGGCTATAAAGACACTCAAGTGACGTTTACAAACTGTAAGTTGTGAACCCCTATGTAACATGTGTGCACATGCACTTACATGTTCATCAATTTATTTTGTAGTATTTGGAAACAACCCCATAATAATATCATATCAAAGCCCACTAATATCTGCTTTGCTTTCTATGGTATGTCTGCTTCTGGCCTATCAAAATATTACCAGCACGTTTGGTAGTGGACATTATTGGATAGTATGCGTATGCATTGCTCTTGCATTTGGGAGAGAGAATTGACTGCATAGGAGAGTAATGAGTTAAACATCCTGTGAGGGGTGGACCTAGCTGTGAGGTAGTACAGCCTTAGGAAAAGGGGGAGGGTTAGGGTATATATAGGCTGGAGTGGCCATTTTGGGTCTCTTTGTTTGCTGAATTTCCTTGGATGTTCAAGCAGATACTGGGGTACCGGAATCGGAAGATGAGGACGTTACGTACGTCGCGCCTGAGGAATCTGGATCTGACCAATCTACGGCTTCAGGTGAGGCGGAACAGTCGGGGTCGGTTTCAAGTACGCCCTCGGGTTCGCACAGCTCGTCCCCTTCCTCCTCTTCTTCCTCTCATTCCTCCTCCTCCCTTTCTTCGGCAGCGTCCGACGTCAGTAGCACGACAAAGGCGAAGAAAAGGGCGACTAAATACGCCAAGAAGGCGGCTGGGCAGCAGGAGAGGCGTAAGAGGCGCAGGCGGCTTAGCAAAGAATCTCGCAGGGCCAGGAAGCGACGCGACTTGCCAAGCGTGGTCCGCTGCGAATATACCGCGGTCATGCGGGGGCTTAGGGATAGCTGCAGCAAGAGGATTCGCAGGGGGGACTACGGAGATGTCTTCGTCTTGACGAAAGACGCTAAAAAAGAGTTTAAGGCAGCAACCGCTAAGAAGGGCATAGGGGCCGAGGCGTTCCGCACGTTTGATAACTGGCTGGCGGGATTTTGGGTTTTCGCAGCTTGTTACCTTGAAGACAGGCCGGAGGAACATATGAATGTTATTCGATACCTGCATCTCGTGCACGATATGCAACGCACGTCGGCGGGTAACGAATGGCGCAGGTATGATGAGGAATTCAGGGAGAAGCAGGACGGGTTGTACGTTATGGACTTTGGTTTCAAGGACGTGGAGGTATGGCTTAAGGTCACCAGGGCCTCGCAGCAGGCCAAGGAGCCCCGGAGTGCAGGGGCGGACGGACACCGTGCTGGGCCGTCCGCCCATGCGCCCGGCGCGGACGGCGGATCGGCCAGGCCAGGTAGGTCGGCCGTCCGGGCAGGGAAACAGCCCGCAACGAAAGGACTATGTTTCGCGTTTAACAACGCGGCATGTTCCTACGGCAAGCAGTGTCGGTTCCGTCACGCTTGCCTCCATTGCGGGGGTTCCCACCCTGCCTCATCCTGCTTCAAGAGTGCTCGGCAGGGTCCCCGTTCTAAGCAATCCTACACGAGAGGGGCACCCGGCGGGAGCGCTCCACAGGGCGCCAACGCCAATTAGGTTAGAGGCTATGGGTTGATGGTTGGATTGGTATCCGAATAGGGAGGATGCCAGGTTTTTATATTCAGGTTTTAGTTTTGGTTTCCGCTTGCCTGTTGCGAGCGATGTTACAGTTCGGGCGCAGAGGAACCTCCAGTCTGCTCGGGCCTTGCCTTGAGTGTTGCGGGAAAAGGTCGATAAGGAGGTCAGGCTGGGCAGGATGGAGGGGCCGTTTGCAACACCCCCAGTGGCGGACCTCGTCATCTCCCCGGTGGGGGTGGTTCCCAAGAAAACACCCGGGTCCTTCCGACTGATTCAGCACCTTTCCTACCCAGCGGGGTCCTCGGTCAACGACGCTATACCTCTGGGTCCCTTGCTCGGTAGTGTATCAGTCGTTTGACGAGGCGCTTAATTTGGTCCGCAGCTACGGCGCTGGGGCCCTCATGGCAAAGATTGACGTCGAATCCGCTTTTAGGTTGCTACCCCTCCATCCGGACTCATTCCGTTTTATGGGTTTCCGGATTTGATCGGAATATTTCATTGACAAATGTTTGCCGATGGGGTGTTCCGTTTCATGCTCGTATTTTGAACGTTTTAGCACCTTCCTGCATTGGTGCGTGGAGTCTTCGTCGGGTGGGCACGGGGTTGCCCACTACCTCGATGATTTCCTTTGTACGGGGCCGGCGGATTCGCCACGGTGCGGCAACCTGCTTTTCAGTATACGAGCATTGTTTTGTCATTTCGGAGTGCCAGTGGCCGAGGACAAAACTAGAGATGAGCGCCTGAAATTTTTCGGGTTTTGTGTTTTGGTTTTGGGTTCGGTTCCGCGGCCGTGTTTTGGGTTCGAACGCGTTTTGGCAAAACCTCACCGAATTTTTTTTGTCGGATTCGGGTGTGTTTTGGATTCGGGTGTTTTTTTCAAAAAACACTAAAAAACAGCTTAAATCATAGAATTTGGGGGTCATTTTGATCCCAAAGTATTATTAACCTCAAAAACCATAATTTACACTCATTTTCAGTCTATTCTGAATACCTCACACCTCACAATATTATTTTTAGTCCTAAAATTTGCACCGAGGTCGCTGTGTGAGTAAGATAAGCGACCCTAGTGGCCGACACAAACACCGGGCCCATCTAGGAGTGGCACTGCAGTGTCACGCAGGATGTCCCTTCCAAAAAACCCTCCCCAAACAGCACATGACGCAAAGAAAAAAAGAGGCGCAATGAGGTAGCTGTGTGAGTAAGATTAGCGACCCTAGTGGCCGACACAAACACCGGGCCCATCTAGGAGTGGCACTGCAGTGTCACGCAGGATGGCCCTTCCAAAAAACCCTCCCCAAACAGCACATGACGCAAGGAAAAAAAGAGGCGCAATGAGGTAGCTGTGTGAGTAAGATTAGCGACCCTAGTGGCCGACACAAACACCGGGCCCATCTAGGAGTGGCACTGCAGTGTCACGCAGGATGTCCCTTCCAAAAAACCCTCCCCAAACAGCACATGACGCAAAGAAAAAAAGAGGCGCAATGAGGTAGCTGTGTGAGTAAGATTAGCGACCCTAGTGGCCGACACAAACACCGGGCCCATCTAGGAGTGGCACTGCAGTGTCACGCAGGATGTCCCTTCCAAAAAACCCTCCCCAATCAGCACATGATGCAAAGAAAAAGAAAAGAAAAAAGAGGTGCAAGATGGAATTGTCCTTGGGCCCTCCCACCCACCCTTATGTTGTATAAACAAAACAGGACATGCACACTTTAACCAACCCATCATTTCAGTGACAGGGTCTGCCACACGACTGTGACTGATATGACGGGTTGGTTTGGACCCCCCCCAAAAAAGAAGCAATTAATCTCTCCTTGCACAAACTGGCTCTACAGAGGCAAGATGTCCACCTCATCTTCACCCTCCGATATATCACCGTGTACATCCCCCTCCTCACAGATTATCAATTCGTCCCCACTGGAATCCACCATCTCAGCTCCCTGTGTACTTTGTGGAGGCAATTGCTGCTGGTCAATGTCTCCGCGGAGGAATTGATTATAATTCATTTTAATGAACATCATCTTCTCCACATTTTCTGGATGTAACCTCGTACGCCGATTGCTGACAAGGTGAGCGGCGGCACTAAACACTCTTTCGGAGTACACACTTGTGGGAGGGCAACTTAGGTAGAATAAAGCCAGTTTGTGCAAGGGCCTCCAAATTGCCTCTTTTTCCTGCCAGTATAAGTACGGACTGTGTGACGTGCCTACTTGGATGCGGTCACTCATATAATCCTCCACCATTCTATCAATGTTGAGAGAATCATATGCAGTGACAGTAGACGACATGTCCGTAATCGTTGTCAGGTCCTTCAGTCCGGACCAGATGTCAGCATCAGCAGTCGCTCCAGACTGCCCTGCATCACCGCCAGCGGGTGGGCTCGGAATTCTGAGCCTTTTCCTCGCACCCCCAGTTGCGGGAGAATGTGAAGGAGGAGATGTTGACAGGTCGCGTTCCGCTTGACTTGACAATTTTGTCACCAGCAGGTCTTTCAACCCCAGCAGACCTGTGTCTGCCGGAAAGAGAGATCCAAGGTAGGCTTTAAATCTAGGATCGAGCACGGTGGCCAAAATGTAGTGCTCTGATTTCAACAGATTGACCACCCGTGAATCCTTGTTAAGCGAATTAAGGGCTGCATCCACAAGTCCCACATGCCTAGCGGAATCGCTCCCTTTTAGCTCCTTCTTCAATGCCTCCAGCTTCTTCTGCAAAAGCCTGATGAGGGGAATGACCTGACTCAGGCTGGCAGTGTCTGAACTGACTTCACGTGTGGCAAGTTCAAAGGGCATCAGAACCTTGCACAACGTTGAAATCATTCTCCACTGCACTTGAGACAGGTGCATTCCACCTCCTATATCGTGCTCAATTGTATAGGCTTGAATGGCCTTTTGCTGCTCCTCCAACCTCTGAAGCATATAGAGGGTTGAATTCCACCTCGTTACCACTTCTTGCTTCAGATGATGGCAGGGCAGGTTCAGTAGTTTTTGGTGGTGCTCCAGTCTTCTGTACGTGGTGCCTGTACGCCGAAAGTGTCCCGCAATTTTTCTGGCCACCGACAGCATCTCTTGCACGCCCCTGTCGTTTTTTTTAAAAATTCTGCACCACCAAATTCAAGGTATGTGCAAAACATGGGACGTGCTGGAATTTGCCCATATTTAATGCACACACAATATTGCTGGCGTTGTCCGATGCCACAAATCCACAGGAGAGTCCAATTGGGGTAAGCCATTCCGCGATGATCTTCCTCAGTTGCCGTAAGAGGTTTTCAGCTGTGTGCGTATTCTGGAAAGCGGTGATACAAAGCGTAGCCTGCCTAGGAAAGAGTTGGCGTTTGCGAGATGCTGCTACTGGTGCCGCCGCTGCTGTTCTTGCGGCGGGAGTCCATACATCTACCCAGTGGGCTGTCACAGTCATATAGTCCTGACCCTGCCCTGCTCCACTTGTCCACATGTCCGTGGTTAAGTGGACATTGGGTACAACTGCATTTTTTAGGACACTGGTGAGTCTTTTTCTGACGTCCGTGTACATTCTCGGTATCGCCTGCCTAGAGAAGTGGAACCTAGATGGTATTTGGTAACGGGGGCACACTGCCTCAATAAATTGTCTAGTTCCCTGTGAACTAACGGCGGATACCGGACGCACGTCTAACACCAACATAGTTGTCAAGGACTCAGTTATCCGCTTTGCAGTAGGATGACTGCTGTGATATTTCATCTTCCTCGCAAAGGACTGTTGAACAGTCAATTGCTTACTGGAAGTAGTACAAGTGGGCTTACGACTTCCCCTCTGGGATGACCATCGACTCCCAGCGGCAACAACAGCAGCGCCAGCAGCAGTAGGCGTTACACGCAAGGATGCATCGGAGGAATCCCAGGCAGGAGAGGACTCGTCAGAATTGCCAGTGACATGGCCTGCAGGACTATTGGCATTCCTGGGGAAGGAGGAAATTGACACTGAGGGAGTTGGTGGGGTGGTTTGCGTGAGCTTGGTTACAAGAGGAAGGGATTTACTGGTCAGTGGACTGCTTCCGCTGTCACCCAAAGTTTTTGAACTTGTCACTGACTTATTATGAATGCGCTGCAGGTGACGTATAAGGGAGGATGTTCCGAGGTGGTTAACGTCCTTACCCCTACTTATTACAGCTTGACAAAGGGAACACACGGCTTGACACCTGTTGTCCGCATTTCTGGTGAAATACCTCCACACCGAAGAGCTGATTTTTTTGGTATTTTCACCTGGCATGTCAACGGCCATATTCCTCCCACGGACAACAGGTGTCTCCCCGGGTGCCTGACTTAAACAAACCACCTCACCATCAGAATCCTCCTGGTCAATTTCCTCCCCAGCGCCAGCAACACCCATATCCTCCTCATCCTGGTGTACTTCAACACTGACATCTTCAATCTGACTATCAGGAACTGGACTGCGGGTGCTCCTTCCAGCACTTGCAGGGGGCGTGCAAATGGTGGAAGGCGCATGCTCTTCACGTCCAGTGTTGGGAAGGTCAGGCATCGCAACCGACACAATTGGACTCTCCTTGTGGATTTGGGATTTCGAAGAATGCACAGTTCTTTGCTGTGCTGCTTTTGCCAGCTTGAGTCTTTTCATTTTTCTAGCGAGAGGCTGAGTGCTTCCATCCTCATGTGAAGCTGAACCACTAGCCATGAACATAGGCCAGGGCCTCAGCCGTTCCTTGCCACTCCGTGTGGTAAATGGCATATTGGCAAGTTTACGCTTCTCCTCCGACAATTTTATTTTAGGTTTTGGAGTCCTTTTTTTACTGATATTTGGTGTTTTGGATTTGACATGCTCTGTACTATGACATTGGGCATCGGCCTTGGCAGACGACGTTGCTGGCATTTCATCGTCTCGGCCATGACTAGTGGCAGCAGCTTCAGCACGAGGTGGAAGTGGATCTTGATCTTTCCCTAATTTTGGAACCTCAACATTTTTGTTCTCCATATTTTAATAGGCACAACTAAAAGGCACCTCAGGTAAACAATGGAGATGGATGGATTGGATACTAGTATACAATTATGGACGGGCTGCCGAGTGCCGACACAGAGGTAGCCACAGCCGTGAACTACCGCACTGTACTGTGTCTGCTGCTAATATATAGACTGGTTGATAAAGAGATAGTATACTCGTAACTAGTATGTATGTATAAAGAAAGAAAAAAAAAACACGGTTAGGTGGTATATACAATTATGGACGGGCTGCCGAGTGCCGACACAGAGGTAGCCACAGCCGTGAACTACCGCACTGTACTGTGTCTGCTGCTAATATATAGACTGGTTGATAAAGAGATAGTATACTCGTAACTAGTATGTATGTATAAAGAAAGAAAAAAAAACCACGGTTAGGTGGTATATACAATTATGGACGGGCTGCCGAGTGCCGACACAGAGGTAGCCACAGCCGTGAACTACCGCACTGTACTGTGTCTGCTGCTAATATATAGACTGGTTGATAAAGAGATAGTATACTCGTAACTAGTATGTATGTATAAAGAAAGAAAAAAAAACCACGGTTAGGTGGTATATACAATTATGGACGGGCTGCCGAGTGCCGACACAGAGGTAGCCACAGCCGTGAACTACCGCACTGTACTGTGTCTGCTGCTAATATATAGACTGGTTGATAAAGAGATAGTATACTCGTAACTAGTATGTATGTATAAAGAAAGAAAAAAAAACCACGGTTAGGTGGTATATACAATTATGGACGGGCTGCCGAGTGCCGACACAGAGGTAGCCACAGCCGTGAACTACCGCACTGTACTGTGTCTGCTGCTAATATATAGACTGGTTGATAAAGAGATAGTATACTCGTAACTAGTATGTATGTATAAAGAAAGAAAAAAAAACCACGGTTAGGTGGTATATACAATTATGGACGGGCTGCCGAGTGCCGACACAGAGGTAGCCACAGCCGTGAACTACCGCACTGTACTGTGTCTGCTGCTAATATAGACTGGTTGATAAAGAGATAGTATACTCGTAACTAGTATGTATGTATAAAGAAAGAAAAAAAAACCACGGTTAGGTGGTATATACAATTATGGACGGGCTGCCGAGTGCCGACACAGAGGTAGCCACAGCCGTGAACTACCGCACTGTACTGTGTCTGCTGCTAATATATAGACTGGTTGATAAAGAGATAGTATACTCGTAACTAGTATGTATGTATAAAGAAAGAAAAAAAAACCACGGTTAGGTGGTATATACAATTATGGACGGGCTGCCGAGTGCCGACACAGAGGTAGCCACAGCCGTGAACTACCGCACTGTACTGTGTCTGCTGCTAATATAGACTGGTTGATAAAGAGATAGTATACTCGTAACTAGTATGTATGTATAAAGAAAGAAAAAAAAACCACGGTTAGGTGGTATATACAATTATGGACGGGCTGCCGAGTGCCGACACAGAGGTAGCCACAGCCGTGAACTACCGCACTGTACTGTGTCTGCTGCTAATATATAGACTGGTTGATAAAGAGATAGTATACTCGTAACTAGTATGTATGTATAAAGAAAGAAAAAAAAACCACGGTTAGGTGGTATATACAATTATGGACGGGTTGCCGAGTGCCGACACAGAGGTAGCCACAGCCGTGAACTACCGCACTGTACTGTGTCTGCTGCTAATATATAGACTGGTTGATAAAGAGATTGTATACTCGTAACTAGTATGTATGTATAAAGAAAGAAAAAAAAACCACGGTTAGGTGGTATATACAATTATGGACGGGCTGCCGAGTGCCGACACAGAGGTAGCCACAGCCGTGAACTACCGCACTGTACTGTGTCTGCTGCTAATATAGACTGGTTGATAAAGAGATAGTATACTCGTAACTAGTATGTATTTATAAAGAAAGAAAAAAAACCACGGTTAGGTGGTATATACAATTATGGACGGGCTGCCGAGTGCCGACACAGAGGTAGCCACAGCCGTGAACTACCGCACTGTACTGTGTCTGCTGCTAATATATAGACTGGTTGATAAAGAGATAGTATACTCGTAACTAGTATGTATGTATAAAGAAAGAAAAAAAAACCACGGTTAGGTGGTATATACAATTATGGACGGGCTGCCGAGTGCCGACACAGAGGTAGCCACAGCCGTGAACTACCGCACTGTACTGTGTCTGCTGCTAATATAGACTGGTTGATAAAGAGATAGTATACTCGTAACTAGTATGTATGTATAAAGAAAGAAAAAAAAACCACGGTTAGGTGGTATATACAATTATGGACGGGCTGCCGAGTGCCGACACAGAGGTAGCCACAGCCGTGAACTACCGCACTGTACTGTGTCTGCTGCTAATATATAGACTGGTTGATAAAGAGATAGTATACTCGTAACTAGTATGTATGTATAAAGAAAGAAAAAAAAACCACGGTTAGGTGGTATATACAATTATGGACGGGCTGCCGAGTGCCGACACAGAGGTAGCCACAGCCGTGAACTACCGCACTGTACTGTGTCTGCTGCTAATATAGACTGGTTGATAAAGAGATAGTATACTCGTAACTAGTATGTATGTATAAAGAAAGAAAAAAAAACCACGGTTAGGTGGTATATACAATTATGGACGGGCTGCCGAGTGCCGACACAGAGGTAGCCACAGCCGTGAACTACCGCACTGTACTGTGTCTGCTGCTAATATAGACTGGTTGATAAAGAGATAGTATACTACTAATATTATATATACTGGTGGTCAGGTCACTGGTCACTAGTCACACTGGCAGTGGCACTCCTGCAGCAAAAGTGTGCACTGTTTAATTTTAATATAATATTATGTACTCCTGGCTCCTGCTATAACCTATAATTGGCACTGCAGTAGTGCTCCCCAGTCTCCCCCACAATTATAAGCTGTGTGAGCTGAGCAGTCAGACAGATATATAATATATACAGATGATGCAGCACACTGGCCTGAGCCTGAGCAGTGCACACAGATATGGTATGTGACTGACTGAGTCACTGTGTGTATCGCTTTTTTCAGGCAGAGAACGGATATATTAAATAAACTGCACTGTGTGTCTGGTGGTCACTCACTATATAATATATTATGTACTCCTGGCTCCTGCTATAACCTATAACTGGCACTGCAGTAGTGCTCCCCAGTCTCCCCCACAATTATAAGCTGTGTGAGCTGAGCAGTCAGACAGATATATATAATATTATATATAGATAATAGATGATGCAGCACACTGGCCTGAGCCTGAGCAGTGCACACAGATATGGTATGTGACTGAGTCACTGTGTGCTGTGTATCGCTTTTTTCAGGCAGAGAACGGATTATAAAGTAAACTGCACTGTCCTCACTAGTAAACTCTCTCCACTCAGTCTCTACACTTCTACAGTAACAGTACTCCTCCTAGTCAGCTCCAGTAAATCTCTCTCAGTCTCTTATAATCTAAATGGAGAGGACGCCAGCCACGTCCTCTCCCTATCAATCTCAATGCACGTGTGAAAATGGCGGCGACGCGCGGCTCCTTATATAGAATCCGAGTCTCGCGATAGAATCCGAGCCTCGCGAGAATCCGACAGCGTCATGATGACGTTCGGGCGCGCTCGGGTTAACCGAGCAAGGCGGGAAGATCCGAGTCGCTCGGACCCGTGAAAAAAAACATGAAGTTCTGGCGGGTTCGGATTCAGAGAAACCGAACCCGCTCATCTCTAGACAAAACGGAGGGACCGATCTCTTGCCTGTCATTTCTGGGAATCGAGATCGACACGGTGTCAGGCGAGTGTCGCCTTCCTTTGGACAAAGTGGCTAAGCTTCGCGAAGCCATTGGCCAATTCATGCGCAAGGTTAAGCTGTGGCAGGCGCAATCCTTGCTGGGCATGTTTAACTTTGCTTGTCGGGTCATCCCGATGGGCAGGGTTTTCTGCCGGAAGCTGGAAAGAGCGACCGCGGGGTGTGCCAGGCCGCACCACTTTGTACGCTTGCCCGCTGAGATAAAAAGGGATCTGGCAGTATGGGCCTCGTTCCTGGAGGATTTCAACGGTGTGCGCATATGGCAGGCACCAACGGTCGACAGCGCCAGATTGCAGCTTTTCACCGACGCGGCAGGAGCCTCCGGTTTTGGTTGCTATCTTGAGGGATCTTGGTGCGCGGCATCGTGGCCGGCAGACTGGCACCAGGCGGGTTTCACTAAGGACCTTCTGCTCCTGGAACTCTTTCCCATCATGGTTGCGCTGGAAATCTGGGGCGAGCGGTTAGCGCATCGCAGCATCCTGTTCAGATGCGACAATCTGGGCGTGGTGCACGCGATTAACAACCAGAGGGCAAAATCGCTGGTAGTGCTTCGGGTGCTAGGGCAGTTGCTGCTTACTTGCCTGCGCAGGAATGTGTGGTTTCGGGCACAACACGTACCGGGTCTAGAGAATGGGGTCGCTGACGCGCTATCGCGAGGGCAATGGGAGAGGTTTTACTGGTTGGCTCCTGAGGCCCAGGAACAAGGTTTTCATTGTCCCGGTTATGTCTGGCAGGTCATCAAGCCGGACTGGAAGGTCTAGCACTGCGTTCGGTCGCGCCATCCACGCTTAAGGCTTACAAGCAGGCCTGGAGCGAATGGGAAGAATTTGCTAGAGGACGGAAGCAACGAGGTAAGAGCGGGCATCGGATGATGCTTTCTTTTAGTTGGCAGCTTTATGTTTCGGGTAGGTCTAGAGCGGTGGTGTCCCGGTACTTGGCTGGCATTGCGTTCTTCTGCAGAATTAAGGGGGTTCCCGATTTGACGAAAAGTGGGATTCTGCTTAAGGCTATGAAAGGATGGGCGCGCGTAGCACCATTGATGCGGCGTTGCTGCCAGGCATCATTGGGTCGGTTGGAGCCATCGCATCATCTATGTTTGAATCGCTGCTTTTTAGATTGGCGTTCTCTATGGCTTACCACGGCGCCTTTAGGATATCGGAGTTGGTAGCGCCTTCTAAGCAAACTGATTCGCGCATGCTGGTAGAGGACGTAGTGGTGAGTGGGAGGTCCTTGCTGTACAGATTGCGACGCTCTAAGACGGACCAGGTGGGGAAGGGCCGATGGGTCACCCTGGTTCCGGCACTTGAGGAGAGCATATGCCCAGTACGGTTGGCAGTACAATATGAGGCAGTGAGGCCCGACTGTCGGGGGTCGTGGTTGCTGCACTATGACGGGCTGCCAGTAACGAAGTTCCAATTTCGGTGGATGATGGGTCGCTGTCTGACGAGCTTGGGCCTTTCCCCCTCCCACTTCGGTACACACTCCTTCCGCATAGGGGCTGCTACGGCGGCAGCGGCCGCGGGTTTTTCGGGGGCCCAAATCCAGGCGGTGGGACGATGGAAGTCGTCCTGTTATAAGCGGTACATTCGCCCCGTCGCCTGAGATACTTTGCTTAAGCGTAGCTTGCATCAATAAGTTAGAGTAAGATAATGTTTGCTTGGTGTTTATGCATATGTTATGTTCGCTGTATGTTGGTTCGTTTACCCGTGTGTGATCCTACTCAGGGATTAGCCACTTGCCGCTGCGGGCGTGAGCCGGCAGCGGGGGTCTGGAGTTATTTTGCGATTTTTGCCTGACTTGATGGACTGAATTCTAATCATTAATTCGGCTAATCTGTTCTAATCAAAGTCCCTCAGCAGGTTTTATGCTTTCACCTCCAGCTGAGTTATTTCATGTTTTACCCTCTTTTTTATACCCCCCCCCCCCTCCCCCCCTGTTTAATTTCGTTTTGTTTCTTTTGCCTTTCCCTTAATGTCTTAATGCTTTTACTTCAAATTGGCTAGAAGCTCGGGAGATCGGCTAGGCCGTGACTGCTGCGGCATTAGGGAGCAATAATTTTTTTTTTCTTTTTGGCAGATCCTTCAGGTTAACACAATTACATGTTATGGCGTAGAATTATAGTAACACATTTTACCCCTTTTTCCTTCCATTCAGGTTGTTTCGCTGATGGCTTGTCCGTTTGGGTGGTCGGCCACTCGTATGTCTTTTGGGCAGCAAGGTTTTTGGCCTCTGATACTTCTCAGAGGTTTCCTAGAGGTCAGGGAATCAGATGGCTTGGTTGGCGAGGTATGATGTGGACAGATCTATTGAGTAGACTGGTCAGTCAGGCCAGGAAGCATGGAGTTCCCAAGGTTTTGGTTGTCCACTTAGGTGGCAACGACCTAGGGAAGAGGACTTCCTTGGAGCTACGGTGGGCCATGATATAAGATCTGGCAAGGGTGGCCGCAGCATGGACCAATTGTATATTGGTATTTTCCCTGATGGTGCCAAGGTTGAGTTGGCGAGGTGTGAAGGACGGACGCGTAATAGATGAGGCCAGGATAAAGGTGAATGGGGCGGTGGCGAAGTGGGTCTTGGCCCACGGAGGTAAAGTGGTTCGCCACCCTAGGATTCGGTTCCGAGACAGACACCTTTTTCGGCCTGATGGTGTACATCTATCCAATGAGGGGATGATGTTTTTCCTGGAGGATCTGTTCCTAGTGTTGCAGGAGTTAAGGTAGTTTATGGTGGCGGTGCGAGGACTCTTGGATGGAGTCCTTCGCTTTTGGCGGAAAAGAACGGCAGTTTGTAGTTGTATGGTTTTTTATAGGTAGTAAGTTTCAGTGTTATATGGTTTAGGTGCACTCACCTCCATCGACTTAATGGCCGCTCGACCACCCATCCGGGAGGCAGCGGCAGGGCACCCAGGAGCGGTGGGAAGTCACTGTGGGGGTTGTGTTGACACCTATTACCGGTTTTGATAGGGTGCTGGATGGTTTCGGTCAGTTTACCAATTTAAGTTTACCAATAGTTTAATAGAGCCGTTCTTTTTTCTGCCACCATTATGCCGGCTGATTCGGCATCTTAACAAACTTTTCCCAATTACAGGTTTTGCTATGGTTAGGGTCAAATAAATAGCTAGCAATTTTTCTGCCAAAATCATGTCTCCGTGTCTTTATTTATTGGTATAAAAGGTAACTAAGGTTTACTTTAATAAGGGGGTCCACCAATTATCACTAGGATGTTTAGGAGAGAGAATTGACTGCATAGGAGAGTAATGAGTTAAACATCCTGTGAGGGGTGGACCTAGCTGTGAGGTAGTACAGCCTTAGGAAAAGGGGGAGGGTTAGGGTATATATAGGCTGGAGTGGCCATTTTGGGTCTCTTTGTTTGCTGAATTTCCTTCCCGCCCTCAGGGTAGAGGTTGTTTTTGTTTGACGCGGAGTGCATTGGCGTTTAATTGCTTAGCTGTTTTCATTCGTTGGCTATTTATAGGCGGAAAAGAACGGCAGTTTGTAGTTGTATGGTTTTTTATAGGTAGTAAGTTTCAGTGTTATATGGTTTAGGTGCACTCACCTCCATCGACTTAATGGCCGCTCGACCACCCATCCGGGAGGCAGCGGCAGGGCACCCAGGAGCGGTGGGAAGTCACTGTGGGGGTTGTGTTGACACCTATTACCGGTTTTGATAGGGTGCTGGATGGTTTCGGTCAGTTTACCAATTTAAGTTTACCAATAGTTTAATAGAGCCGTTCTTTTTTCTGCCACCATTATGCCGGCTGATTCGGCATCTTAACAAACTTTTCCCAATTACAGGTTTTGCTATGGTTAGGGTCAAATAAATAGCTAGCAATTTTTCTGCCAAAATCATGTCTCCGTGTCTTTATTTATTGGTATAAAAGGTAACTAAGGTTTACTTTAATAAGGGGGTCCACCAATTATCACTAGGATGTTTATCTGACGCTGACGGTTATTTTCCACATTTTTATGTACAATTGATAACTATGGACCTTTTTTGGCCTCAGAATAAGTTGGAATATACAGTATCTAGCCTCTTCCTGCTGCATGGCCATATCCCAGTTGTCTATCCTTGGTTTCCAGCACAATGGATCTTGAGGATCTTGGTGACTAGCGATGCCATGGATTATGCCCTGTTTAATATAAATCCTGTTACAGAAACTTTTAAATTGAATTCACATGTATGGTGGAAACTACTCCTAGTGGTAATGGACAGGATTCATTTATTTAAAATGGTCATCCAGACCAATTGTCTTCATGCTTTGCAGCTCTCCTCATTTAATGTTCATTTGTGTTTTTAAATATTACTGTCCTGCTTTCTCCTTTTATTTGCTTTGGCAAAAAGGGCAAAACTAGAATAAACACTTTACTCAGATCAAAGAGTGTGAGTGGTGGGGCCCTTCCTAATCTGTAAAGATAATATAGGTGGTTATTCCGAGTTGATCGCAGCCAGCAACTTTTAGCTGCTGCTGCGATCAATAGTCCACGCCTATGGGGGAGTGTATTTTAGCTTAGCAGGGCTGCGATCGCTTGTGCAGCCCTGCTAAGATAAAAAAAAAATCAAGCAGAAGTAGAGCAGCCCTGGACATGCTTACCCTATGTGATGGATCCAGCGATGATGGGCCAGGCTTTGACGTCACTCCTCCGCCCTCCGTTTCCTGAACACGCCTGCATTTTACTCACCACTCCCCGAAAATGCTCTCCAATGGTCCGGATCCGCCCATCCACGCCTCCTTGCTGTCAATCTTCTTAGCGGTCGCCGCTGCGACCGCTCCCGTCAGTAGCCGCAACGTAACCCGGCGACCCCTGTCACCGGGCAATGTCGCGCATGCGCCCTGCGCCCGCCGTGCATGCGCATTCCGCACCCATTCACACCGCAGCGAAAAACCACTGCGTGCGAATGGGTCGGAATGAGCCCCATATTACGTAGGGCAGCGGTTCCCAAACTTTTTTGAATGACGGCGCCCTAGAGTATCAGATTATTTTTTTTACGTCACCCCTAGGCCAAGAGTTTCTTATTGAGAAATTTAGAAAAATTATTAAATTAAGTAAATTATGTTTATATGTCATTCTTAGGTTCAATAATGTGTTGAAGAACAAGATTTGCTTTTGTTTGTCCACATATTTTATGACTGGCAGCCACAAGCACTAGTTTTGGCTATTACATTGGCAGCAAATAGTTGAATTGGTCCCCAACCACAAACCTGAGGCATCCCTCTAAGTGTCCCACGGCACATCCAGGGTGCCACGGCACACAGTTTGAGAACCACTGACTTAGAGGCAAAATTACCATATCTTGACCTGTGGAATGATTATCATGCAAGATCTCTCATGGACCTTCTAGGTACGCAAGTTGGGCCGCTCTTAATTCCTCTACAGTTTCTTCTCACAGGTAAGAAGTCCAGAGTTCTTACCCCTTTTCTATAAGTTTAGAATATAGGTTTTGGACTTATAGTGGATATGGGATGCAGTTAATTTGCCGTTTGTCGGGATCCTGGCGGTCAGGATACCGAACCCGCAAGGGGACTCTTCATAATGCCTAAAACTGAGCAAATTTGAAGAGAATACTTTTTAGCTACATTTATGTATATTCACTTTGTGAGTGTCACGCCTGAGGTTTGGGTTTGGCTTGGGCAGGTGTTTGTGGGCAGAGCTGGCACTGTGGGAATGTAAATGAAGCGAGGAGGCTTTAACCAGGTATTGAACATGGAACTTGGTACATGTACTTAGAAGAATCGTTAGTGTTTTAGCAGTTAGAAGCCCAAAGGAAGATCTAACATGGATTAAACTTTATTAAAGAGCAGAGTCTGTGGATCACTGCATATTCTGTATGTGTAAATGAAGATACCACAACAATACAATTTATTGTCATTTGCAAAAAAAAAAGCAAGTTTCACAGGCGAAATTACTGTACTTTGTGCAAATGCAGCAATTACAGTGAAATAGTAGCATCCCTAAAAAATACAACATATACATATACACATCACATGTTCAACATTCGTACTGCTGTTGGTAGAAAACTGTCATATAGACGCCCAGTACGTGCCCTTAAAGTCCTAAACCTTTTTCGAGACGGTAGTTTCACAAATACCTTATGAAAAGGAGGACTAGGGTCCAGTAAAATATTTCTAGATCTCTTTCACACTCTAGATTTGTAGAGATCCTGAATGGTTGGCAACCGCACTCCAATGATCTTATCAGCGGTCTTTACTGTGCATTCCACAGCAGTCCACTCACTTGAAGTGCAGTTGCCATACCAAACTGTAATACTAAAAGTCAAAATGCTCTCGATAGAGCATCTACAAAAATTTAGCATGGTTGATAGCAAGTTAGCAACTGGAATGGTGACTGGAATTAGGGAGGCCAATCCCGGGAGCGGGATCCTGGGATTTTGGCCCAAAAATGCCGGGATTTGAATCCCGGGATTGGAGACTCCAATCCCAGGATTAACGGGATCAGGGTGCACGTGCGCAGTTTTGCCAGGCAGCGCTATAGCCCGGTTGTCAGCGAGGTATTTACATCAGCCATGGACACACACACACTGACCGCACTGGCGGCATTTCAAATGTAGCGCCGGCCGCCAGCCAATCAGAGCTGGCAGACCGGCAACCAATCAAGGAAGCGGCAGCAGCCGCGGCTCCTGATTGGCTGCCGGATTGCCAGTTCTGACTGGCTGGTGGCCAGCGCTACATTTGAAATGCCGCCAGCGCGGTCAGTGTATGTGTGTGTCCATGGCTTCTGCCCGCCTAAGAAGAGTAAGTAATATTTACTTAACGCTACCTACACACACCCTCCCTCACTGCTCCAGACATCCTCCCTCCCTCTCTGCTCGTGACATCCTCCCTGCTCGCTACACCTACCTTCCCTTCATGCTCCTTACATGCTCCCTACACCCACCCTCCCGCTGCTCCCTATACCCACTCCCCCGCTGCTGCCTACACCCACCCTCCCTTCCTGCTCCTTACATGCTAATCTGCCGATCCACGTGTTTTCCGACAAGTCGGATTTTTCGACAAGTTGGAAAAACGGCACTGGAACTGAATAGGTTGAATCCATATTCGACCTAAAAAAGTCGAAAAGTGCAGTTTTTTGCGACTTGTCGGAAATTTTGACACTAACTGTGAATAGACCGCAAAGCATCTACAGTATATTCAGTACAGAAAAGTTGCCATGATTAAGGACAAATAAAATTCATGAGGTCTAATTCTCTGGTATAATTCTAGGTTTGGGAGATGTTTGGTGTTGTATTTTAAATGATGCATATGGCAAAGGGATGCCTGTTTCAGACGCATCTTTGGCACCCAACGCTGCTTGATTCCAAAACTGGCTGTAGTGTCCTCCTGGACTTGCGGCTGCTTTGCCTACAATCGTAATATAGGGGGAACTTTTCCCCAGTTAAACGATAGTAGGTGGACACTGGCCTACAGTGTCATCTACTTTTTCACCATTATGAGGAACCTTCTCAGCGGTGGAGCTGTAGGAAAGGATGAGAAGCAGCTCTGGCAATCAATTACTGCTGGACTGCCCCTGTCACCCAGGCATTGGCGGCAGCGCAGTGGACAGGAAGAAGGACCAGAGCTGCTGCTGCTGCATGCAGTCTCATTGTCACCCCCCCCTCCCATGACTTGCACCTGGGATCACTCCCTCCCCCCCCCCCCCTCCCTCCACTGGCACATCTAGCATCTGGGGCCAAATGTAATAGAGTGAGAGTTTTAGAAAGTGAGCGATTTGGTAAGATTTTTCAGGTTTTTTTTTAAAGTGGCAATCATTTACACTGCAAAACCAGGTTGATCTTGCTGTGTAAATGATTGCCACTTCCAAATCTCTCACTTACTGAAACTCTGACTCTATTACATTTGGCCCCTGGTGTCGCTGTGTCAACACCCTTGATCACTGTGCATCAAACACTACCTCCCTCGCGCTGACGGCTCCACGATCGCACACACACACTATATCCTTGGCCTGTCGGCCAGTGTGTACCAACAATATGTCTGTGAACACTGCCGTTCACAGACATAATGCGTTGGCCCTCCAGCACACACGATGACCATGATATCGAATGGATCTGCAGATATATCTACTAGTGTGTTCCCAGCTACAGGATCCTGCCCACATCTCACACACACTGTGTGGGATCCACACCTTTCTACATGTTCAGGAGAACTTCTGCTGCAAAGTACTTACAATGTGCAGCTTACTAAAAACAGCTGCAAGCACCAGAGTGCAATGACACTGGCAGTAGCTGTGATATTGGATTTAGGAGTAAGAAAAACACTTTTGGGGTGTAATTTATATGTACAGGTACATGCATAGGCGACCCAGATATAGCCCTTCCTTATATGCATACACACGTATGGAACACTCAACTCACTGAAATGTTGTACAACACATAAAGCAAAAATATCCTATACAGCCCCTCTGACCATCCACAGTCAGTCCTCCATACACATTCTGTCTCTCTTCTCCCTCTCTTCACTTATGTATACCCCTTACCATATACTGTGTATTCTGTCACTTTGTGCCCCACTGCTGGCTTAACCACAGTGTAGGCCCCTCAGCAAAGCAATGCACTGGGGCCCCTACCCATCCTCCGGCGGTAGGGGTGGGGGGTGCTACCAGCGGCAGCTTTGATGTCCCGTGGGCGGTAAGGGGTGTTCTATCTTCCGCTCAGCATGTAGGACCTGGAGCAGTCATTACTGCTAATTACTCCTTTACTGCACAGATGGTGGGAGATGGGGCGGGAGGAAGAACACTAAACTGTAGAAGGGGCATTGGACTGAATGAAGGGGCACCAGTAAATGACTTCCAATGTGGTAGGGGGGGTTTAATATGCAGGGGAGGGGTGGATAGTGGAGTGGACTTAATATTCATCATTTTCTGGTGAGGGGGCAACTTGCTTAGCTACAGATATCTCCAGTTTCTGGTAATAGATTTCTTAGCTTTCAATGTGATAGAAAACTAGAGAGTCCCACCTTTCAGGAAGTACTGGGGACATGGGGATCAGAGTTCAGGAGCCAGAGCAATCCACTGACGATAATGTAAAACTGCATACCTGGTGTGCGGAGGGAATGGGGCTGGGAGACCGGCGCTCAGGGAAGGGGGGAGTGAGTGCAACAAAGCCCCTTGCGCTCGCAAACCACTTTACCACCGATGCATTCTGACCGCTATGGCGGTCTTTCTCAAGGTCTTTCTTAGCGGTCGAAATGCATCAGTGGTAAAGTGGTAATTTTAATCTCATACCAGTTTCTAGGCGGAGGTATATTTAGACTAATGCCTGGGATCATTAGTCTGTTGTACCTATCATGCCAATTTACATCTGAGGCCGGTAAAGTCGTTTTTGTGCATGTTCATGTATGTTTATACAGCTGTAAATAAAATGTTTATGTATACTATTTACATGCTGTGGGAATCATTGGAGGAAAGATACTGCTATGTGCCTAAAAACCAAGAATATTTCCAGTAAGCAGATGACTGACGGGGGACGGGATTCCTTTTCTCTCCTCTGACCATTTATTTTGTCACTTTTCTCATTCTATGGTTTAATATATTGGACACTTATTTATTTATTAGCAGTTTCTTATATAGTGCAGCATATTCCGTTGCGCTTTACAATTAGAACAACAGTTGTAGAACAAAACTGGGCAAAGACACAGACAGACATAGAGGTAGGAAGGCCCTGCTCACAAGCTTACAATCTATAGGGAAATAGGCATTGATACACAAGGATAGATGCTATCTGTTGCATAATGGTCCACCAGATTGCTAGGTTCTTAATGGGTTGTATGATATGATCACCCAGCAATGTTGGAAGACAAAATGTGAGGTTATGTGGACTGTACAGAGGGGATGTGACACTTAAGGGAATCACCTATTGCAGAGGTTCTCAAACTCGGTCCTCAGGACCCCACACAGTGCAGGTAACCCAGCAGGTGCACAGGTGTATTAATTACTCACTGACACATTTTTAAAGGTCCACATGTGGAGCTCATTATTTCAATTGTGATTCTGTGAGGAGACCTGCAAAACATGCACTGCGTGGGGTCCTGAGGACCGACTTTGAGAACCTGTGACCTATTGGAATTGCTTCAAAGTTTTTTACTCATGCAAACTATGCTATGATGCCTATCTCTGTTTGTATTTAATCAGCCTTGCATCAACTGGTATTTCGCATACGGAGGAACGTTAAAAATTAGGAACATTAGAAGATTAAACGTTTACAGACAGGATTCTCTATATCGACTTCAGAAGACTAACATCCGTATAAAAGTATTGGATGGGTATGGACTGATAAAATTTATACTCTGTAAAATTTATACTCTATCTATCTATCTATCTATCTATCTATCTATCTATCTATCTATCTATCTATCTATCTATCTATATGTTTGGAGGGAACTGAGCGCCTTTAGGCTTGTTTTTATTAAGAAGGTTTTGCATACAGGTGTTCTAACTTCCATAGTGACACCGATCTATAAGCGGCTGCTGGTTTTTATGAGCACCTTGGGACTTCACTTTGATTGCAAGTGGGAATAGTCTCTGTGGGTCGGCATTCTGTCTGCCAGCATTTTCATTGCTCGGGATCCCGGCGTTGGTATGGTGACCACCGGGATCCCGAGCAGCGGTCACATGACCGCATCCCGTGTGGAGCTGGAGCAGGGACCAGCTGCTAGAAGGCTGATATCTCTGGTTCTGGGCATAGTAGAGACAAGCTGCCAGTGTCCACCAAAAGGGGAGAAAAAGTCAGACAGATATACAAAAATAGAAATGTATAATTGCGCATACACCTGTTACAATGAATACACTTAAATACAAGATAATCACCCTTAGCAAAGAGTCCCGGATTATGTGACAATTATCCTCCTTTTTGATGAATGTTTGGAGGTATACCCACAATTCTGCAATCCCTTTTACTCTGCTTTGTTGTATATGCGGGTGAGTCTTTCAGAACAACTCCAACCAGATTAATTCACAGATATGCAACGTACTGAAAAATAAATAAGAAATGCAATAGTGAGTCAGGGGGCGTGGACTTGTGGCACGCCCCCATTTCCATCGAGACGTGCGCTTTAGGCGGTGGGGGGCAGCCAAACCAGAGAGCCGGAGGCTGCACTGTGCATGGCTTTCCCGGCTCTCTGTGGGACCGGACCGGCCCACCAGACCATCAACTCTTCTGGCATATGCCAGAAGTGCCAGATGGGCAGTCTGGCCTAGGTCATGGATCACGCACCCTTGAGGTGGATGCACCTTAATAAAAATGTCAATCCCAGGGTTAAGCATTTGTTGTTGACCATTCAACAAAATAGATTTGTCGTACCACATTGGCCTGGGGCTCAACATGAAAATGCGGACACAATGTCCCAAAAGTTTGGAAAAGACAAGTTCTGTCACCCATCACAAAGGCAGATATACACTTCCCCAAGCTTTGAAAAGCGAAAGGAGGGGATATTTGGTGAGAGGGGTTGCCTCTCACCTGAATTACCCACATTCCTGTGGGATCAGCTTCCTCCAAGGGAGATTTGGAACTTCCAGGTTTTCTGGGTTGCACAAAACCAGCTGGAACTCTGAAGGATAGGATCGTTTAAAACTCTCATACACCCGGTGCTTTGAGCACTGACGCCGAATAGCAGCCAGCAAGTAGGCCGGAGTCTCCTTAGTGTCAGCGACTTATATTAGCTGTGCCAGAAAAGCATAGCAGAATGTGGCTGCATGCTATTGCAGCAGACTGAACATTAATACTGTAGTGCTGGGACATGTACTTTCACCTCTCTGTCTAATTAATGTGCCTGTTTGTCCAGGCTTATGTGTGAGAATGTTAAAATGCAGTGATTGTTATAATTAAAAGGACACCATTTTTCTGTGAACATGTCTTTTGTGAGTCCTAATTTCTGTGATCCTGTTACAAATATATATATACACATACATACACAGTACTGCGCAAAGATTTTAGGCAAGTGTAGAAAAAAGAATAATAAATTCCCAGCACTCACATAAAAAAATATTAAAACTACCATATGTTGCTTGATTTATTCATAAATTACACTAATATTTTGCAGCTCCCACAAGTAGTACTGTTCTACCAATATACAAAAAAACTTTTTTGATAATAAAAATCACCTGTGGTGAGCGAGTTAATTGATAAGAAAGGTGTTTCACCACAGGTGATGGCAATCATACATTACCAGGAAAGTCCAGGAACAGAGCATTTTCTCCCTCATGGAGAGGGTCAGGTAGTCAAGTATGGGTTAGACTAGGGACCACTGGAGCCAGAGTCTGCTATGCTGTGAGTACCTGTATACTACTGCCTGTAATACCGGCTGTATGGAATCAACTTGCTATGTGGTGACCTGCTGGCAAAATAAACACAGAAAGTGTTCATCTAAGTCCCCGTGTGTGTGATCCTTGTCACAAGTGGTGGAGATTGCGAGCAAAGACACGGTGTACACAGTGGCGTAAGTTTTTCACAGTTGCCCGGAGGCAAGATAAATATTGGTGCCCCCCTATTTCCTATATTAAGATAAATATATGTATGTATGTGTGTGTGTGTGTGTGTGTGTATATATGTATATGTGTATATATAAAAATGTATATACTGTATTTATACATTTAATTGTCTTTTATTTTAAATCACACATTTCTTAGCAGTCATACCCAGGATTAGAACCCATGACCTGTTACACTAACAGCAGACACTTTACTGAAGGAGTTATTTGCTCCTGTACATGAAGCATGAGAATTCTAACTATATGAAGTTACGTGTAATTGTCAGAGAAGTATCTTCATATAGTTAAATTCTCATATTTCCTATACAGGAGCAAACAGCTTCATCTGTAAGGTGTCTGCTTCCAGTGTAATAGGTTGTGGTTTCTAATCCTGGGTGTGACACTTGTAAAATGTGTATCTACAGTATAATAAAGAGGGTGTGATTTGTAAGGTGCAGGGACCAGTGAGGAAGTCGGCCACTGAAAAGACAGTGGCAGCTATCAATTAACTTAATTCAATGGTGTCACAGAATGGGAGGAGAGGTGCCCCCCTTCAGAGCAGGAGCCCGGCGGCAGATGACTCCGTTGCCTCCCAGAGTTCTGCCTCTGGGTGTACAGCAGAAACTGTCGGTAAGCATACCGGTATTTAAACTGCAAGTTTTTCCTTTTTCTTTTCTTGCTCTCTGGTTATGCAGTGCAAGTAGCAGCCTTAAAGGGCCATAGCATTATAGGCAGACTGTTTGCTGTTATGTGTTAAATAGCCAGCAAAACAGGCAGGTGTCGGCTTGGACTGTTTGATAAGCCTGGCACATTATATTAAACCTCCAAGGTTTGTCCTTAAAGGGGCCACGCAGGGCAATTTGGAGGAGTTACTAAAACAATTTGCTAAACTTGCAGCTGGGCAACAAACCCAGATTCAAATGTTACATGAGGGGCAACAAGCCCATATTCAGATGTTACATGAGGGGCAACGAACCCAGGCTGAAAGACAGCAAACTCAAATACAAATGTTGTGCGATAAGTTAAAAGCGCTTAAAAATTCTGAGCCAGAGCGGGAAAGGCTACCAAAGCTCACCCCAGCAGATGAAATAGAGGCATTCCTTTGCACGTTTGAGCGCACGGCCACGCGCTTGGGATGGCCTGCGGAGGAATGGTCTGACAGGCTGGCTCCCTGTTTAACAGGGGAGGCACAGCGGGCATATGTGGACATGACTGTGGCTGAGGCACGCTCCTATCCTGGCCTGAAAAAGGCTATACTGGATCGGATTGGAGTGATGGGGCCCAGCAAAGCCCAAGAATTCCATAACTGGCGGCTGGAGGGCTCTGAGCCTCCCAGGATTCAGCTGGTCAGACTATCCCGACTGACAAGGGCCTGGTTGCAGCCAGATAAAAACTCTGCAGTACAGATTGTGGAAGTAGTCGCACTGGACCAGGCTATGCGAGTGTTAGACCGCTCTGTGCGGCAGTGGGCCCTTCAGGCTGACCCACAGACATTTGAGGAGTTGGCGGTGGTGATTGAGCGGCACCTGAAGCTGGGAAAGCTGAATGAAGCCAGGTCAGGATACGGGCCAACACTTAAACCTAGGACTCAGGTCCCAGTACTTTTTTTTTTCCAAAAATGTTTTTATTGCAAATCGTACAAATAAAATGACAATAATAAGAAATACTATTATCCAATGTACACATTTTCTTGAAATGTTCTGCCTCTTGCTATAACAACGCAGATATACATAGCGATTTTTTGCTGTAAAAGTATATCATTGACATCAGAGATCAATAGAGAAAAAAAAAAGGAAAAGATCATGTTGAACTAATACAGTCTCTTGTTGATTTTGTTATGACTTATCAGCATACAATATATGGTTGCAATTTAAAATCTAATTAGATGGAGATTAGAGAAAGCAAAGAAAGAGGGAGAGGGGGTAAAGAAGAAGAGAGAGAGAAAAGAGGGGGAAAAAAAAGGGGGGGGTGGATAAAGCCATGCGTGTCCGAGCCATCCTTCATTCTCAACTCAAAGTGAACGGAAGATCTTGTATGAACAATCTAGTCTCATACCAGATAGTCATGCGAAAACATTTGTGTATTTGCTGTCTAGTCTCAATGGGCAAAGTGTCTATGTAACTCTCCCATACTGAAAAGAAGTTCTCAATTTGGGAATCTTTATGAAGTGTGGTTTCAGTCCATTCAAGTTTAAACATTTGAAATAATTTTTCTTTAAACATGGTGAGGGACGGGGGTGTGGGAGAGATCCATTGCTGTAATATGCATTTTCTGGCTACCGAAGAGACAAACAGCAATAATTTCTTGCAACCAACTGAGATTTTTGGAGTGTTTGGCAAAAATCCGAGGATTGCCCATTCTGGGGTTAATAATAGAAAATTCACCAGGTGATCAATTGCAAATTGTCTTATCGCCAGCCAGAAACGCTGAATCATGGGACATTCCCACAAACAGTGGTATAAGCTTGCTTCAGGGCAAGCACATTTATGGCAAACGGATGTATTACTTATACCAATTAAATTACAACGGTGGGGGGATAAATATCCTCTGTAGAATATTTTAAAAAACATGTCTTTGTACGATGTAGCTGAAATAGTTTTGATAGAGTATAATAGACTTTGCAAAATATCCTCTTCCTTTAAATTGGGAAAGTGTGTTAGCCATTTTGTGATACCCGTTTGGAATTGACCAGTATGATAAGGCAACCTTAATATTTTATAAAAGTAAGTTATGGCTTATGTGGAGTAGTTCACATTTAGAAAGGCGTCATCAAGCGGATTACACCAGTCCGTCCTCCTCGTTCAAAAAAGTAATTACTTTATTAGTGTAATGTTGTGCCTGGAGAAAGGCCAAATTGCACACTGGCAAAAAATCATAACGAGATTTTGCTTGTACATAAGTAAGAGTTTTTTTTGTTTCCAAATTAGCGAGGTGTCTGACTGAACGCATTCCCCGCTCATGCCACGATCTAAATGGTTGTGTTGCCAAACCATGCTGGAAGCTGGTGTTGCCTAAAAAGGGAAGATGTAAAGAGTATAGAGTGTGAAGTTTAGTTTATTACGTATTGTGTGCCATGTTGACCATGCCGACATGAGTAAGGGATTTTCCAGTATATGTGTGGGTATCTCATGTTTGGGTAGGTGTAAAAAGCAAGTCAAGTCGAGATTGGAAAGAAATTGCTTTTCAAGTGTGTAGTTTGCATATTGATCTCTCCCATGGAGCCAATCCTTGATATATCTACACAGGTCCCAGTACTTAAACCTGGTAAGCCTGGTCATGTACGGTGGGACTGCCCAAAACAGAGTGAGCCGATGGATTGCAGTGCAGGGAAAACGGCTCATCCATTGGTCAGCATGGCGGCGGGGGTATCCCAAGCAGAGACCTCCCTGTTCCGGGTGCAGGTACAGGTGGGAAACCGGGAGATTTGGGCCCTGGTGGATACCGGCAGTGAGCTCACCATTGTCGCGGCCAACGTGATTCCCCTGGGAGCTGACAAGGTCCAGCCTCCTGTCAGGGTGTTGTGCGTCCATGGCGATGTGGAGGAGTGCCCACATGTCCACTTACCCCTGGTCGTTCAAGGTCGTCGCTAAAAGTGGTGGCGGCGGTGACCTCTAGACCCCCATATCCGCTGATCCTGGGCCGGGACTTTCCATTGCTGGAGGAACTGGTTACCTGGCATGCTACCCACAAACCACCAACCACAAAACAACTCAGAAGCCAGACGCCAGAGACTACCAAAGTTTGGCATCCGGGAGAGAGGCTGCCGGTCCCAGACCACCCCAAGAGACTGAGTCCGAGGCCCATTTGAACCCAGTTGGTGAGAAGATATCACTGCAGGACTTTGGGAGAGATCAACGTGATGACAGCAATTTGGCACACGCCTTTGAGACTGTTAAAGTAGTTAACAGCAGGGTAGTTGATGCTTTACCATCAGAGGGTGTACCATATTTAGTGTTGAAAAATGATTTGCTGTATCGTGTTGCTACTTTACAAGGGAAACGGGTAGATCACCTCTTGGTTCCCCAAAAACTGGAGCGGTTGGTGTTAGAAGCTGCCCATACGCATTTGTGGGGAGGCCATCTAGGGGAGGAGAAAACACTCCAACGCATCCAGGTAAGGTTCTTTTGGCCCGGCATTTATCCTTCCGTTAAGAGGTATTGTCAGGAATGCCCAGTCTGCCAGAGGACAGTCCCTCGGCCAGAGTTTAGAGCTCCACTGGTACCCCTACCTATCATTTCCGTACCTTTTGAGCAGATTGGTATGGATCTGATAGGGCCAGTGGAAAAATCTGCTCGAGGGCACCAATACATATTGGTGGTAGTTGATTATGTCACCAGATACCCAGAGGCTATACCCCTGCGCAACATGAAATCTGTCACTATTGCCAGAGAGCTACTAACCATGTATACCCGTTTAGGAATACCGAAAGAGGTCTTAACGGACCAGGGTACACCTTCTGTGTCTAAACTCATAAAAGATTTATATCGGTTGCTAAACGTAAATAGGATAACCACATCTGTGTACCACCCGCAGACAGACAGCCTGGTAGAAAGATTTAATAAAACCCTTAAGCAAATAATAAAGAGGGCAGTGTCACAAGAAAAACGAGATTGGGATCTGCTCCTACCTTATTTGATGTTTGCGGTTAAAGAGGTAACCCAATCCTCTACAGGGTTTAGTCCCTTTGAGCTCCACTATGGCAGACAGCCCAGAGGAATTCTAGATCTCTTAAAAGAAGGGTGGGAAGAACAACCATGCCAGGACCCTAACGTTGTTCACTATGTGGCCCAGTTATACGGCCACTTAAGGCAGATTGCAACACTATTGAACTAACACATGGAAAGGGCCCAACAACGTCAGAAACAGAGGTATGACATCACATCAGTTAACCGGTCATTTAATCCGGGAGATAAAGTGTTAGTGCTGGTGCCCACCACAGAAAGCAAGATGTATGAACAATGGCGGGGCCCCTATGAGATCATCGAGGCAGTGGGACCGGTCAATTATAGGATCCGACAGGAGGGTAGAAGGAGGGAGGTACAAGTTTACCATATAAACCTGTTAAAACCCTGGAAGGAAACTGCCAATCGGCCCACTTTGGTAACTAAAAAGATTTCAGAATGCCAGGTGCCCATTGAAGTCACGCTTACTCCTGAACAGAAATGGGAAGTAGTGAACTTGGTGAAACGCTACCAAGATGTGTTTTCTGCCATTCCGGGAAAGACACAGATCATCCAACATGATGTGGTGACTCCACTCGGGGTGGTCATTAACATTAAACAGAGTCCATATCGCATACCCGAAGCGAAGCGGGCAGCGGTAAAGCAGGAGGTGGAAGAGATGTTAGGCCTAGGGGATATCGAGGAATCCACCAGTGAGTGGAATAATCCAATTGTCCTAGTACCGAAGCCTTCAGGTGCCTTACTGTTCTGCAATGACTTCCGTAAATTAAATCAAGTGTCCCGGTTTGATTTCTACCCTATTCCCCGGGTGGATGAGTTAGTAGAAAATTTAGCCAATAGTCAGTATCTCACTACACTTGATTTGACAAAAGGTTATTGGCAGATTCCGTTAACAGAAGCTACTAAGGTAAAAACAGCCTTCTCTACCCCAGAAGGCTTATTCCAATATAAAATGCTCCCATTTGGTTTACATGGTGCTCCAGCAACCTTCCAGAGAGCTATGAATAAGTTGCTGCGGCCCCACAGGGAATATGCGGCTGCATATTAGATGACATCGTTATTTTCAGCTCTGATTGGGAGTCATACCTACCAAAGGTAGAAGCCGTTTTACAGTCTCTACGGGCACACGGGTTTACCACCAACCCTGAGAAAAGTGCCATTGGTATGATTGAGACCAAGTATTTGAGGTACATTGTGGGCAGAGTACAGGTTAAACCTCAGCCTATTAAGGTATAAGCCAGAGGTTCTCAAACTCGGTCCTCGGGGGCACACACAGTGCATGTTTTGCAGGTAACCCAGCAGGTGCACAGGTGTATTAATTACTCACTGACACATTTTAAAAGGTCCACAGGTGGAGCTAATTATTTCACTTGCGATTCTGTGAGGAGACCTGCAAAACATGCACTGTGTGGGCCCCCGAGGACCGAGTTTGAGAACCTCTGGTATAAGCAGTCCTCACCTGGTCCAGACCTAAATGTAAATCACAACTTGGAACATTTCTCGGTTTGGTCGGATATTATCGCAGGTTCATTTGAGATTTCGCCGCTAGAGCGGCTCCACTAACCGAATGTCTAAAAAAACAATTCCCAGACAAGATAACGTGGTCTGGACCAGTGGAAACTGCTTGGCAAGATTTAAGATGAGCTTTGTGTATTGAGCCTGTCTTACAAGCTCCTGACTTTAAAAAGCAATTTGTGTTACAAACGGATGCCTCTGGGACAGGATTAGGAGCAGTCCTATCCCAAGATGTAGATGGAGAGAGAGGAGAAGCCCATCCTCTATCTTAGCCGTAAATTATTGCCCAGGGAGCGCAGGTACTCAACTGTGGAGCAGGAGTGCTTGGCCATTAAATGGGCAGTTGAGTCATTAAGATATTATTTATTGGGATAAGAGTTTTTGTTGGTCACAGACCATGCACCCTAACAGTGGATGCATACAAACAAAGAGGTGAATGCTCGTGTGACCCGTTGGTTTTTGGCTTTGCAGCCATTTAAGTTTGAGGTGAGGCATCATTCGGGGAAACAGCACCTCAATGCCGATGCCCTCTCCAGGAGGTTTGTAGGTCCTGTTCCTCCAAGCAACCCTATGGTGAAGCTAGGGGAGGAGGAAGAAGGAGAGGTGGGTGACCTCTGGAAGGTAGTGGAAGGCTGTGTACCTGGGCGGATGACACAGGTAGGGGTGGGCGAGGCAGAAAGCCTGAAAATAGTGTAGCTTCACCAGGGTGGTTGAAGCTAAGGGGGGAGGAGAAAATGCAAACTGAACTAACACACATATTGTGGCAGAGACAGCAGTTTTCCATGTGAAAGTAATGTGGAGGATCCAGACCAGGTTTTGGAAGCAGTAGCAGACTCCCAGGTGTGTGATCAGCAGCACCTGGGATTTTCTCATATAAGGGTTTCCAGGGCAGAGTCACCTGGCTCTTGACGGTGGAATAGCTACCCGAGTGATAGGCCGGGTTGTGTGAGTTAGACTAGGGACCCACACAATGCTGTGAGTACCTGTATGCTACTGCCTGTAATACCGACTGTATGGAATCAACTTGCTATGTGGTGACCTGCTGTGCAAAATAAAGACCGAAAGTGTTGATCTAAGTCCCTGTGTGTGTGATCCTTGTCACAATCTATACGTGCAAATTTATGCTTATATCAAAATGCCCTCTACTCCAACTTAATATTGTTAAAAGTTCAAAAGTGTCCTTGTTGGTTTAGTTCTGCTGTATAATAGATTTGTTAATTTGTTGCATTTGTAAGATCACAGTTCCTTTTGATAGACACAACAATAGGAGTTAGCTTAAAGCTGGAGTGACTGTAGCAGTTTGTGCATATCTCACACTTGTAGAAACAAATTGGCAGGGGGAGAGCGCTGTGTAAGGTGATCGTTCACAGCGGTATTCTACGACCCCCGCTAACCACAGCTGCACCTTGCAGTGTTTGGTTACTCACGTCTAGAATATTTCTTTCCAGTGGGGTAGAGACCTCCTTAGCCGGGTCTCATAACGCTTGTCTTAATTTTATTATTGTTCTGTATCCCTATATTGGTTGCCTTAGATAGGAGAGAACTCCTCCTGTGTGTTAGTTCAGTTTGCATTTTCTGTGTATATTGACTCCTTTACGGGATCAGTACGAAATCCCGCTGGATGGGATCCCGGCGGTCGAAATACCGACACCGGAATCCCGACCAGCAGAATCCCGACAGGGGTGGCGAGTGGAACGCAGCCCCTTGCGGGCTCACTGCGCTCGCCATGCTGCGGGCACACTATTTTATTCTCCCTCTATGGGTGTCGTGGACACCCACGGAGGGAGAATATGTCCGGATTGTGCCGGTTGGGATTCCGGTGTTGGTATTTCGAACGCCGGGATTCCGTCCGGTGGGATCTTGACCGCATCCCCTCCTTTATATATGTATACTTAATGTTATTCTTTTAATATGTTTTGAATAAAGAATTCTCTAATATATTGCACTCCCTTGATAATTTTTATTATCAAAAAGGTTTTAAGTGTAAAAAAAATGCTGCAATGTAAGATTGCTTTAAAAAATAGAAGTGTTAATAGTTGATTTCTAAAATCAAATCAATATTTGGTGTGAATACCCTTTGCCTTTAAAACAGCACCAATTCTTCTAGGTACTACCCCAAAAAACGGGAGTCTCCTGCAGCTTCCGGAAGGGTAGGCAACTACAGTATGTCATGTGTCCCAACAAGCAACAGCAGCAACTATGGGTCAGCCCCAAATGCTTGAAAATAGGGATTTTTGTTTACTTACCGTAAAATCTCTTTCTCTGATTCCATCTGGGGGACGCTGCGCCGTTACTTGTGGGTTAGAGGTGTGTGGTTGTGGAGTTTGGCACAGAACTATTAAAAACCTGACTCCTCCCCCCTCTAACCCCTCCCATCTCCTTCCTGTCTAGCCAGCACCTCAGTTAACGTTTAGCCAAGCCAAAGGAGATAGACTGAAAAAACTTAACCGGTTAAACCAGACAAAACCATGGGAGGGATCGCAGCATCCCCCAGATGGAATCAGAGAAAGAGATTTTACGGTAAGTAAACAAAAATCCCTATTTCTCTTTCATCCATCTGGGGGACGCTGCGCCGTTACTTGTGGGATTTCCCAAAGCAAGCTAATGAGAGGAGGAAGATGGTGACGGCATAGCCGTCTGTAAAATATGACGCCCAACAGAGGCAGTCTCCAAACAAAAAGTATGAAAACGGTAAAACTTTATGTAAGTATGGACCGACAACCAGGTCACCGCCCTGCACAGCTGCTCAATAGATGCGCCACCGCGAACAGCCCAAGAGGCTCCAACAGCTCTAGTCGAATGAGCCCTAATTGAGTCAGGAACCGAAACATTTGAAGACACGTACGCCTGTCTGATGGCCGAAGTTACCCAACGGGCCACAGTGTTCTTGGAAGCCGGCCAACCTCGTTTGGGAGCATCAATCAATACCAACATTGTATCCGTACGACGGAAAGACTCCGTGCGAGACAAATAAACACGTAAGGCCCGAACAACATCCAGGAGGGCCAAATGGGAGTTCTCCCCGGGAGAAGACGACGGAGTAAATGCTGGAAGGACAATGTCCTGATTTAAATGGAATGCTGAAATAACCTTTGGAAGGAAAGAAGGCTTAGTCCGCAGAACCACCCGGTTCTCATGAAACACTGACAAGGGCGGCCTGCAAGAAAGGGCTGCCAACTCAGACACTCGTCTAGCTGAGACAATAGCTAAAAGAAAAACAACTTTTAGTGTTAGATAACGTAGTTCTACAGATTCCAAAGGCTCAAATGGAGATTTTTGAAGGGCCGTAAGAACCAAGTTTAAATCCCAGGGAGGAACCGGAGGAACAAAAGGTGGTTGAATCCGAAGTACTCCCTGAAGGAATGTCTGAACCTCTGGAATGATCGCTAGTTTCTTTTGAAAAAGAACCGACAAGGCCGAAACCTGACCCTTCAGTGAAGAAAGCCTCAGACCCTTCTCGAGGCCCTCTTGAAGGAAAGATAGCAGGCGAGGAAGTCTAAACAAATGCGGAGTCAAGCCCCGCATTTCGCACCAAGCAATGTAAATACGCCATACCCTATGGTAAATGCCAGAAGTCACCGGTTTCCTAGCCCGAATCATTGTCTGCACAACAGAACGAGAAAGACCTTTTGCTTTTAAAATGTTGGATTTAAGAACCAAGCCGTCAAAGCCAGCCGACTTAAATCTGGGTGGCGACAAGGTCCTTGAAGAAGAAGATCTGTTCGCAGGGGGAGACGGAAGGGGACTCCGACGATCATGAGTGTACCACTGTCGGCGCGGCCAATCTGGAGCCACCAGAATTATTGCGAGACCTTCTCGCCGAATGCGTTGAAGTAGACGTGGAATCAGCGGAATTGGTGGAAACACGTAACCCAGTTGAAACTGCCACGAGGCTGTTAGAGCATCGATCAGAAACGCTTGAGGATCCTGAGTTCGCGAGCCGTAGTGAGGAAGCTTCTTGTTGAGGCAAGACGCCATTAGGTCTACGTCGGCATTCCCCAGCGGGCCGCTAGAGAGAGAAACACCTCCTGGTGAAGTTCCCATTCTCCCGGATGAATCGTGTGACGACTCAAAAAATCCACTTCCCAGTTCTCGACTCCTGGAATGTGAATTGCGGATATTACTGGAACCCACCGTTCCGCCCACGTGAAAATCTGAGCGACTTCTCTCATGGCGGACCAGCTGCGAGTTCCTCCCTGTTTGTCGATGTAAGCCACTGCTGTGGCATTGTCGGACTGCACACGAACTGGATGACCCTGTACCATGGTCTGAATCTGAAGGAGTGCATACCGGATTGCCCTCAATTCCAGAATGTTGATCTGTAATTTCGACTCGTGACTGTTCCAGTGCCCCTGGAAGTGATGAGTCTGGAACACTGCTCCCCAACCGCTGAGGCTTGCGTCCGTGGTGACCATCATCCAAGACCAAACCATGAACGGCGCTCCTTTTCTCAAATTGTGACTGTGAAGCCACCAGTGAAGCGACTGACGAGTCTTTACCGACAATCGGATCAACTGCAATTCGAGACGTGGATCCATCCGAGTCCAACAGCCAAGAATCTGAGCCTGAAGAGGTCGGGCATGAAATCTGGCGTATGGGACTGCCTTGAAGGAAGACACCATCTTGCCTAACACCTGCATGCATCTGAGGACCAACACTACCGGTAAGTGCAACAGGGTCCGGATTCTGGACTGCAGAACCTGAATCTTGTCCGTAGGAAGAAACACCTTCTGGCTGTTGGTGTCGAATAAAAGTCCCAGAAAAATCATTTTCTGGGAAGGGAGTAAAGACGACTTTGGAAAGTTTATTATCCATCCGAATGACTGCAGAGTCTCTATCGTTAGACGCAGGTTCTGATTGAGAATCGCCTCTGACGGGGCCTTGACCAACAGATCGTCCAAGTATGGAGTGATGTTGACCCCCTGACAACGGAGAACTGCAACGACATGACCCATGACTTTTGTAAATACTCGAGGAGCTGTGGACAGACCAAAGGGAAGAGCCTGAAACTGAAAATGCCACGGACCGACTGCAAATCTCAGAAGAGATTGATGACCTATCCAAATAGGAACATGTAGGTAGGCGTCTTTTATGTCTATTGAAGCCAAATATTCCCCTGGCTCCATGGCGGCGATTATTGAGCGAATGGATTCCATCTTGAATTTTTGGGTTGAGAGATACGGGTTGAGGGCTTTTAGATTCAGAATGGGTCGGAACGAACCGTCCGGTTTGTCCACGAGAAAAAGACCCGAGTAAAATCCCCGATCTCTCTGTTGAGCGGGAACTGGAAGAATTACACCATTCTGTAAAAGAGTGGCTGTTGTATGAAGAAGAGCTCGACGTCTGGAGGGATCGCTCGGAAGAGGAGTGACGAACAGACGATATGGGACTGGTTCCTCGAGATCTAACATATATCCCCTGGATATGACCCCCGTCACCCAGCGATCTGGTTTCGACAGAAGCCATACCTCTGAACTGTAGTAACCGAGCTCCAACCGTCATTGATCCCTCCGGCGATCGTGGACCGTCATGCAGTAGGTTTGTCGGCAGGTTTACTGGCTGGTCTACGAGTTGCCTGTGTTCCTCTACCTCTGAATGCCCCTCTTCGTGGGTACCTGGAGAAGGCACGAAAGGAATGGGAATTACCTCTGCCCTGTGTACGAAAGGACCAAAACCTTGTAGTCTTCGGTTTCTGAGGAGCAACTGGAAGAAAAGGGCTCTTTCCTCCTGTAGTATCGGAAATAATCTTCTTTAATTCTGACCCAGAGAAACTCACCTTCAAAGGGCACCGCAGTCAAGGTCTGTTTTGAGTCAGAATCGGCATTCCAAACCCGAAGCCAAAGAGACCGTCTTGCTGTCACGGTCAAGGCAAAATACGGGATTGTAGCGCAGCCGAATCTAACAAGGCCTCACCCACATAAGTAAGAGCCTCCGAAATCTGTTCTGTTAATTGAATGGCTTCCGTCAGACTGCATTCCAGATACGACCTGTGCCAGCCAGTCATCCGCGGCCTTGAGGACCCAAGCGTCAGCTAGAATTGGGCGTAGAGAAACACCTGATAAAGATAACATAGATTTAATTATTGTTTCAATCTTCCTATCTCTAGGATCTTTCAACGTCACAGACTGCATAGAAAGAATAACCGTAGCTTTCGCTAAATGTGAAATAGGAGCGTCTACCTCTGGGGCTGTTTCCCAAAATCTTGTATCCTCCTCTGTAAAAGGATATAGAAATTTCAATTTCTTTGGGGCTTGGAAAGGAGAATCCGGCTTAAGCTAGGGCTCCATTAAAATATCCGCAAAGTGTGAATCAGAGGGAAAGACAGTAACTTGTCTTTTCCGTCTTTTGAAAAAGGCAGAGGAAGACCCCGCTATCTCCGAATTCTGAATATTAAGAGTCTGAAGGATGGCTTCTATCAGCAATCTAACACCTGAGCTAGTAGAAAAACTCCTCATCTTACCAGGTCGAAAACTCGTCCCACTCTGGGTCTACTTCCCCATCCTCCAATGGGGATGTTTCCAACTACTCCTCCGGAAAAGATATAGCGGCCAATGGCTGTGGCCGTTTTGTAGCAGAAGAACTGCCGGCAGAGTTTACAAATTTGTGTAGATATTGAGCCCATATTTTGAGCCCATAGAGCTTCCACTGTAGCCATGGAGGCATAGACTGATCCGCGGAACTTCCCTGCTGGTCTGCCACAGATGCACCAGAGCATGAAGCACAGGGGGTACCTGCGTCCGGGCTACCCTTCGCTAGCTATGGCACACATTGTGAGCAGGAAAAATAAACCACCGAGGCGGTCTTACCCTTTGTAGATTTGTCTGGCTTATGGTCATAATTAATTAATTTATTTAATTTTTCTTTTTTAATGAAATAGCAAATGCACTACAAATGAACAATAAACTCAGTAGAGTAGTGAACAGTACTTTGAATTATACTGTGCAATGTATATTATATATTGCAAAAATTACATCCCCTCAGAGTATAGAATGACACAATGTAAATATACTATGAATTATACTGTGCCCCAAAATATACTTGCTGTTTTGAGCCAAACAAGTGTTGCAAGTGCTGCACAGCGTCCCCCGTACAGCCTCTGGAGAAGATGGCGGCCGGAGCCCTGTGTACGTTGGAGGGGAGAGCGCGCGTGGCCGTGCAGGGCGGTAATCCGTCCCTTCGTGAAACAAGGAAGCACTCAGTTCAGTAGGCGCGCTGCAGCCGGAAGTCCGCGGCTCCCGCGCGCCGCTACACAGAGCGGCTCTGCTCGGTTAGCGTCTAGCGGCTCCCCGGGGAGTGACTCACCACTCTCCCGGACTACCCAGAATAGACAGTAGCAGGGATAGATAAAGCCCTCGCTACTGCGCGCCACCGCTCACCTCCGGAGAGAGGTCTGGGGGTAGGGGGGGGGAGAGAGAGATAGAGAGGAGGAGAGTATTTAATAAAATTAAATATAGAAATACAGATATAGGAAGGATAGACCAATACTGTCAGAGACAGATTGTGTCTATCCTGTACCTCCTCACTGCTGACTTCTCAGAGACAGGAATCCAGCCCCAGTGACCGAAGTGTGGTGGCCTCCAGCAGCAGAATAGAGTGGGAAAATCCTAGCTAGCCCCACTCTAATAGTACCTGCCACCTGTATACAGGGACTAGTCACTCCAAGTAATAAAATAATAAAATACCTAACTAAAATCTTACAGAGAAAAAAATCTGTGTCTGTACTCCACAGGCACAAAACTAAAACTGAGGTGCTGGCTAGACAGGAAGGAGATGGGAGGGGTTAGAGGGGGGAGGAGTCAGGTTTTTAATAGTTCTGTGCCAAACTCCACAGCCACACACCTCTAACCCACAAGTAACGGCGCAGCGTCCCCCAGATGGATGAAAGAGAAATCAAGATACAATACAATGTCAAACTCGCCCAACAATGGGAGTCAGTTAGAAATATACAGAAGTTACATTTTTTGATGTAAAGTCTTATTTTGGTGCAAAACTGATGCATTGCTTTTTAAATATACAGGGGTCAATAAAATTGTTTGCGATGAACTCGCACCTGCTAGTCATTGCAACAGCAGGCGCACTTTACGGCGGCCCGTACTCACACAAAAGTACTCACTGCCCCATAGGGCTCAGAGCAATTTTGTGCAAATTCTGGATTATTTTTTGCTTGTGAGGGGTGCGAGTTTGGGTGCCGTTGCCGGCATTGAAATGCTGTAGCAATGGCAACTCGAACCCTTTGCAAACAATTGGATTGACCCCATAGCGTTCCTTAACTGTGATGACATTACTATGGGTTTTTAAATTAGCAATTGCTTTTGAATGTCCTATCTTTTGTCTCAGTATACAGTACTTCATGAAATAAATACTATTCATATATATCACAGCCAAGCGACACCCCCAGCCCATTACAGAAAAGGAGGAACAACAATTAACAGGCAAAAAAACAAACCTCAGCTGTGAGCCCCTCCATGTCAGTGGATGACACATAGGGGGTCATTCCGACCTGATCGCACGCTGTCGTTTTTCGCAGCGCAGCGATCAGGTCACTACTGAACATGTGTATGCACCACAATGCGCAGGTGCATCGTACAGGTACAAAGCGGTTCCTTGCTGGGCGATGGATTTAACGAAGAATCCATTCGCACAGCCGATCGCAAGAAGATTGATTGGAAGAAGGCATTTATGGGTGTCAACTGACCGTTTTTAGGGAGTGGTTGGAAAAACGCAGGCATGTCTAAGCGTTTGCAGGGTGGGTGTCTGACGTCAATTCCGGGACCGGACAGGCTGAAATGATCGCAGAGGCTGAGTAAGTGCAGACCTTCTCAGAAAATAAGAATTTACTTACCGATAATTCTATTTCTCGGAGTCCGTAGTGGATGCTGGGGTTCCTGAAAGGACCATGGGGAATAGCGGCTCCGCAGGAGACAGGGCACAAAAAGTAAAGCTTTAGGATCAGGTGGTGTGCACTGGCTCCTCCCCCTATGACCCTCCTCCAAGCCTCAGTTAGGTACTGTGCCCGGACGAGCGTACACAATAAGGAAGGATTTATGAATCCCGGGTAAGACTCATACCAGCCACACCAATCACACTGTACAACCTGTGATCTGAACCCAGTTAACAGTATGATAACAGCGGAGCCTCTGAAAGGATGGCTCACAACAATAATAACCCGATTTTTGTAACTATGTACAAGTAATGCAGATAATCCGCACTTGGGATGGGCGCCCAGCATCCACTACGGACTCCGAGAAATAGAATTATCGGTAAGTAAATTCTTATTTTCTCTATCGTCCTAGTGGATGCTGGGGTTCCTGAAAGGACCATGGGGATTATACCAAAGCTCCCAAACGGGCGGGAGAGTGCGGATGACTCTGCAGCACCGAATGAGAGAACTCCAGGTCCTCCTTAGCCAGGGTATCAAATTTGTAGGATTTTACAAACGTGTTTGCCCCTGACTAAATAGCCGCTCGGCAAAGTTGTAAAGCCGAGACCCCTCGGGCAGCCGCCCAAGATGAGCCCACCTTCCTTGTGGAATGGGCATTTACATATTTTGGCTGTGGCAGGCCTGCCACAGAATGTGCAAGCTGAATTGTATTACACATCCAACTAGCAAAAGTCTGCTTAAAAGCAAGAGCACCCAGTTTGTTGGGTGCATACAGGATAACAGCAAGTCAGTTTTCCTGACTCCAGCCGTCCTGGAACCTATATTTTGAGGGCCCTGACCACATCTAGCAACTTGGAGTCCTCCAAGTCCCTAGTAGGCGCAAGACACCCCAATAAGCTGGTTCAGGTGAAACACTGACACCACCTTAGGGAGAGAACTGGGGACGAGTCCGCAGCTCTGCCCTGTCCGAATGGACAAACAGATATGGGCTTTTTTGAGAAAAAAACCACCAATTTGACACTCGCCTGGTCCAGGCCAGGTCCAAGAGCATGTTCACTTTTCATGTGAGATGCTTCAAATCCACAGATTTGACTGGTTTTAAACCAATGTGTTTTGAGGAATCCCAGAACTACGTTGAGATCCCACAGTGCCACTGGAGGCACAAAAGGGGGTTGTATATGCAATACTCCCTTGACAAACTTCTGGACTTCAGGAACTGAAGCCAATTCTTTCTGGAAGAAAAATCGACAGGGCCGAAATTTGAACCTTAATGGACCCCAATTTGAGGCCCATAGACACTCCTGTTTGCAAGAAATGCAGGAATCGACCGAGTTGAAATTTCTTCGTGGGGCCTTCCTGGCCTCACACCACGCAACATATTTTCGCCACATGTGGTGATAATGTTGTGCGGTCACCTCCTTTCTGGCTTTGACCAGGGTAGGAATGACCTCTTCCTGAATGCCTTTTCCCTTAGGATCCGGCGTTCCACCGCCATGCCGTCAAACGCAGCTGCGGTAAGTCTTGGAACAGACATGGTACTTGCTGAAACAAGTCCCTTCTTAGCGGCAGAGGCCATAAGTCCTCTGTGAGCATCTCTTGAAGTTCCGGGTACCAAGTCCTTCTTGGCCAATCCGGAGCCATGAGTATAGTTCTTACTCCTCTACGTCTTATAATTCTCAGTACCTTAGGTATGAAAAGCAGAGGATGGAACACATACACCGACTGGTACACCCACGGTGTTACCAGAACGTCCACAGCTATTGCCTGAGGGTCTCTTAACCTGGCGCAATACCTGTCCCGTTTTTTGTTCAGACGGGACGCCATCATGTCCACCTTTGGTAATTCCCAACGGTTTACAATTATGTGGAAAACTTCCCCATGAAGTTCCCACTCTGCCGGGTGGAGGTCGTGCCTACTGAGGAAGTCTGCTTCCCAGTTTCCATTCCCGGAATGAAACACTGCTGACAGTGCTATCACATGATTTTCCGCCCAGCGAAAAGTCCTTGCAGTTTTTGCCACTGCCCTCCTGCTTCTTGTGCCGCCCTGTCTATTTACGTGGGCGACTGCCGTGATGTTTTATCCCACTGGATCAATACCGGCTGACCTTGAAGCAGAGGTCTTGCTAAGCTTAGAGCATTATAATTTTACCCTTAGCTATATTTATGTGGAGAAAAATCTCCAGACTTGATCACACTCCCTGGAAATTTTTTCCTTGTGTGACTGCTCCCCAGCCTCTCGGGCTGGCCTCCGTGGTCACCAACATCCAAAACTGAATGCCGAATCTGCGGCCCTCTAGAAGATGAGCACTCTGTAACCACCACAGGAGAGACACCCTTGTCCTTGGATATAGGGTTATCCGCTGATGCATCTGAAGATGCGATCCGGACCATTTGTCCAGCAGATCCCACTGAAAAGTTCTTGCATGAAATCTGCCGACTGGAATTGCTTCGAAGGAAGTCACCATTTTTTTACCATGGCCCTTGTGCAATGATGCACTGATTTTAGGAGGTTCCTGACTAGCTCGGATAACTCCCTGGCTTTCTCTTCCGGGAGAAACACCTTTTTCTGGACTGTGTCCAGAATCATCCCTAAGCACAGGAGACTTGTTGTCGGGATCAGCTGCGATTTTGGAATATTTAGAATCCACCCCTGCTGTTGTAACAGTATCCGAGATAGTGCTACTCCGACCTCCAACTGTTCCCTGGACTTTGCCCTTATCAGGAGATCGTCCAAGTAAGGGATAATTAAGACGCCTTTTCTTCGAAGAAGAACCATCATTTCGGCCATTACCTTGGTAAAGACCCGGGGTGCCGTAGACAATCCAAACGGCAGCGTCTGAAACTGATAGTGACAGTTCTGTACCACGAACCTGAGGTACCCTTAGTGATAAGAGCAAATTTGGGACATGGAGGTAAGCATCCCTGATGTCTCGGGACACCAGATAGTCCCCTTCTTCCCGGTTCGTTATCACTGCTCTGAGTGACTCCATCTTGATTTGAACCTTTGTAAGTGTTCAAATTTTTTTAGATTTAGAATAGGTCTCACCTAGCCTTCTGGCTTCAGTACCACAATATAGTGTGGAATAATACCCCTTTTCTTGTTGTAGGAGGGGTAATTTAATTATCACCTGCTGGGAATACAGCTCGTGAATTTTTTCCCATACTGCCTCCTTGTCGGAGGGAGACCTTGGTAAAGCAGACTTCAGGAGCCTGCGCAGGGGAAACGTCTCGACATTCCAAACTGTACCCCTGGGATACTACTTGTAGGATCCAGGGGTCCTGTACGGTCTCAGCGTCATGCTGAGAGCTTGTCAGAAGCGGTGGAACGCTTCTGTTCCTGGGAATGGGCTGCCTGCTGCAGTCTTCTTCCCTTTCCTCTATCCCTGGGCAGATATGACTCTTATAGGGACGAAAGGACTGAAGCTGAAAAGACGGTGTCTTTTTCTGCAGAGATGTGACTTAGGGTAAAAACGGTGGATTTTCCAGCAGTTGCCGTGGCCACCAGGTCCGATGGACCGACCCCAAATAACTCCTCTTCCTTTATACGGCAATACACCTTTGTGCCGTTTGGAATCTGCATCACCTGACCACTGTCGTGTCCATAAACATCTTCTGGCAGATATGGACATCGCACTTACTCTTGATGCCAGAGTGCAAATATCCCTCTGTGCATCTCGCATATATAGAAATACATCCTTTAAATGCTCTATAGTCAATAAAATACTGTCCCTGTCAAGGGTATCAATATTTTTAGTCAGGGAATCCGACCAAGCCACCCCAGCTCTGCACATCCAGGCTGAGGCGATCGCTGGTCGCAGTATAACACCAGTATGTGTGTATATACTTTTTATGATATTTTTCCAGCCTCCTGTCAGCTGGCTCCTTGAGGACGGCCCTATCTATAGACGGTACCGCCACTTGTTCTGATAAGCGTGTGAGCGCCTTATCCACCCTAAGGGGTGTTTCCCAACGCGCCCTAACTTCTGGCGGGAAAGGGTATACCGCCCATATTTTCTATCGGGGGGAACCCACGCATCATCACACACTTCATTTAATTTATCTGATTCAGGAAAAACTACGGTAGTTTTTTCACATCCCACATAATACCCTCTTTTGTGGTACTTGTAGTATCAGAAATATGTAACACCTCCTTCATTGCCCTTAACGTGTGGCCCTAATAAGGAATACGTTTGTTTATTCACCGTCGACACTGGATTCAGTGTCCCTGTCTGTGTCTGTGTCGACCGACTAAAGTAAACGGGCGTTTTAAAACCCCTGACGGTGTTTTTGAGACGTCTGGACCGGTACTAATTGTTTGTCGGCCGTCTCATGTCGTCAACCGACCTTGGCGCGTGTTGACATTATCACGTAATTCCCTAAATAAGCCATCCATTCCGGTGTCGACTCCCTAGAGAGTGACATCACCATTACAGGCAATTGCTCCGCCTCCTCACCAACATCGTCCTCATACATGTCGACACACACGTACCGACACACAGCACACACACAGGGAATGCTCTGATAGAGGACAGGACCTACTAGCCCTTTGGAGAGACAGAGGGAGAGTTTGCCAGCACACACCAAAAACGCTATAATTATATAGGGACAACCTTATATAAGTGTTTTCCCTTATAGCATCTTTTTTATATATTTCTAACGCCAAATTAGTGCCCCCCCTCTCTGTTTTAACCCTGTTTCTGTAGTGCAGTGCAGGGGAGAGCCTGGGAGCCTTCCCTCCAGCCTTTCTGTGAGGGAAAATGGCGCTGTGTGCTGAGGAGATAGGCCCCGCCCCTTTTTCGGCGGCCTCGTCTCCCGCTCTTAACGGATTCTGGCAGGGGTTAAATATCTCCATATAGCCCCCGGAGGCTATATGTGAGGTATTTTTAGCCAAAAAAGGTTTTCATTTGCCTCCCAGGGCGCCCCCCTCCCAGCGCCCTGCACCCTCAGTGACTGCCGTGTGAAGTGTGCTGAGAGGAAAATGGCGCACAGCTGCAGTGCTGTGCGCTACCTTAAGAAGACTGAGGAGTCTTCTGCCGCCGATTCTGGACCTCTTCTCGTTTCAGCATCTGCAAGGGGGCCGGCGGCGAGGCTCCGGTGACCATCCAGGCTGTACCTGTGATCGTCCCTCTGGAGCTAATGTCCAGTAGCCAAAGAAGCCAATCCATCCTGCACGCAGGTGAGTTCACTTCTTCTCCCCTAAGTCCCTCGTTGCAGTGATCCTGTTGCCAGCAGGACTCACTGTAAAATAAAAAACCTAAGCTAAACTTTTCTAAGCAGCTCTTTAGGAGAGCCACCTAGATTGCACCCTTCTCGGCCGGGCACAAAAATCTAACTGAGGCTTGGAGGAGGGTCATAGGGGGAGGAGCCAGTGCACACCACCTGATCCTAAAGCTTTACTTTTTGTGCCCTGTCTCCTGCGGAGCCGCTATTCCCCATGGTCCTTTCAGGAACCCCAGCATCCACTAGGACGATAGAGAAATTGCACAAACTATTTTTTTGTTCGCACACTTGTACAGCTAAAATACACTCCCCTATGGGCGGCGACTATGCGTTTGCATGGCTGCAAAAAGACGCTAGCGTGCAATCAACTCGGAATGACCCCCATAATGCGGCAACAATTTTTAAATGCCCCCTACTCCCTGGTGTCCTAATAAACAGCCTAGGTGTGACTAGCGGGAGCTCTGGCTCTGGTAACAGCCCAAAAAGCTATTTTTCTAAATGACCATGATCAACATCAACATCCACTATAAGGTTTAATAGGTGATTAATGATCAGTTCTTGCCTTCTGGTGGTGCTCAGCAGCTCACAGTACTGCCACCTGGTTTTTGGATGTCATTTTCATTCATAGCAGAAACGAGAAGAAATCAGAAATAATTTCAGAATGAATTAAAATAAGCATCTGGACACTTATATCCAGAGAATTGAATCTACTATAAACCTTGTATCAGCATGTAACTTTAGGTGAGTAGCGGCTTTTTACATACATGTAGCATAATAGCAGGATTGGGTAAAAACTGGAACGGTCCAGACCTGACCGGACCAGCTCCCTGCATCAAACTCTGCCATCCTGGAGCTTGTAGTGCGTATCCCTGTCTATGGGGTGTCCCATCCAGGGTGGTGCTGCTGACAGCTATCACCAGGGAGGTGGGGAGGGAGAGATTACAGCCTCCTCGTATGGTCCGAGGATGGTGTAATAAACGATACAGTCCGGTTCATATGGGGAGGCTGTAATCTCTCACTCTCCGTCCACCCAGAGACAGCTGTCACAGGCACCTCCCAGACGGGGACAGACAAGGACAAGAACTACAAGCTCTAGAATGGCAGAGTTTGCTGCCGGGAGCCATTCCGGTATTCTAGGGTCTGGACAGTTTCGGTTTTTACCTAATACCACCACATAGCTCCCTGGTGAGGAGTAGTAATGAAATTACCCAGTACATTTATTTTAAAACTTCAATCTTCGATATAACACACAGCGGCCTATGGGGGTAATTCAGACCTGATCGCTGTTGTGCGAATTCACAAGGCGGGCGATTATCGATCGACTGCGCATGCGTATGGATCGTAGTGCGCATGTGCAAGGCCAAACTGTGAAAAAAGCCGGAGACTTTTTTGATTGCTAGGCGTCAGCAAGTCGACTGACAGGAAGCGGGTATTTGGGGGTGGTACGACTGACAGGAAGCGGGTATTTGGGGGTGGTAACTGGCCATTTTCTGGGAGTGTCAGTAAAAACGTAGGCGCGCCCAATCGTTTTCAGGGAGGGTGTGTGACGTTAGCTCCGGCCCCGATCAGCTTGATTCTAACGCACTGTAGGAGTAGGTCCTGGGCTACGCACAGACTGGAAAAATCATTCCATGGCGAGTGAGTTGCCAACGGATTTGCAGCTGACGAGCGTTCGCAGAGATTTTCGCAAAGCGTACGCAGACTTGCACGGGGTGGGTATTCATTCTGTCTGGGCGGCAACTATCTGATCGCAAACCTCTGCAAGTTTGCAGAGGAGCAATCAGGACTGAATTAGGCCCTACGTTCTGGCATCTGCATCCATCTCCCATCCACAGTGTATTACATCTCCCAGCATACCTAGCTTGAGCTGCTGTTACAGCACCTGACAGTGAGGGAATAAAGTGAAGTAAGTAAGCACAGTTTTCTTTGCAGTAGTATCTCAATACATAAAACAGGATAATTAGGACTCCATAGGAAGTATTAGGCTTTAATTAAATTCCACAGATTACAGCATGACATGTGAGCATGGAAGAACAATTTTTTCTTAATATACGAGAGAAAATGTAAAATGTACAACGTCTGGTTGTAGCCAAAGCACAGTGCAGCCGGCACTGCTGTTGTGGAGGTGGTGGTGTCCGCCGCTGCGCTGCCAGACAGTAAGATGGTCACTTGAAATTCGCCATTCGCAGCGTCATGCCCACGTGACGTCACCGCGCCGGCTGTCACGCTATCAGGATGACGTGGTGCTGGAGGATGCCCAGGCCGAGCTGTTCACAACTAAACGTTTCCCGAATTTGAGAGTGTCCGGTGTGGGGGTCGGGATGGCGGACTCCGAGAGCGCAGCCGTCACGGACGGTGAGTGCGGCCCTGCCTCATCCTCATTGCACAAGGTTATTAGGAGACCGGACTGGGGTCAGGCGGCGATGCTGGAGCTGCGCAGTGCTGGGGGCGGTGGGAGCCGGGAGCCTCAGACCGGCTGGGAGCACACATGTCAGGCAGTGCGTGACGCTGCTGGTGGCAGGGTGGGGAGCAGCGCTGGGACCACTCTGTGCGCCTATTGTATACATGCCTCGTCACCACCTCCCATACAGGCACTTGCTCATGTGTCAGGCTGCTTCTCCCTGTACAGTATATGGTAACATTATACTAGCTGATGCTGGCTACTAATAGTAACTAGAAGCTTATAGTGGTTGCTGGATTTTGTAGTTCCGTAACAGCAGAGTAACCACAGGTTGCCAATGTCTGATTTATTGTGAAAAACATACATATTTTATTTAAGGACAGTTACTCGTTGACAACTCCCAGTGCACCTCTTACTGCTTTCATACTGTATATGAGAGGCAGCCATTGTCCCATCCATTCATGTATAATAAGCAGGTCTAGCATGTTAACTGTAGTAATTCAGTGGGCAGGACAGGCTAAACCTGTCTAATTAGCACATTTCATGATGGTGACATGATTAGCATGAAAGAGAACATGATAATTATCCTAACTATTTACTGTTCTTAAGCAGTGCTGTAGACACTTGGGTGCATCTTGGGTGTCAGGCGATTTCAGGTGTCATTATCACATAGTGTTTACTTTTAGCAGAATCTGGTAAATGCTCATTTTGGAGAAACAGTTTGATGGGGAGACTGTAATGTGGCACACTATATACTATGAGAGAAAATGCAATAATGGTTCCTGCAAAGTTAATGGTTTTCTTTTATAGAAATCCATATTCGTGCAACTACTGTAAATGTCTTTACCTAACGTTATTTCTGAGATTTTGTGGTGCACTGCTATATTAATTGCTAGCAGTGTGTTGTAAATTTGCCTTCTACTATATATGTTGGAAGCATCACTCTAGAATTATAGAATGGCTAGTTATTATATAATCTTCAATGGATGGGCTCTCAGGTGCTGCCACTATTGCTTAAAATGGCAAGTACTTGATACAATTAATACATTCTAGCTATAAAACTCTGCCATCAGTCTCTCCCTAGATGGGTAAAGTGCTTTGTAGTCACTATATTGAAATCATGGAGCTCAATTCAATTGGGGACGAGTTGCCATTGAAACGGTAGTGGAACTCCTAATTTGCATGGACTAGCTTTCTAACTAACCCAGTCACGGCCAGTGTAAATCGCTCACCAAGGGTTCACTGTGGATCATATACAACACACATGCGGAAGCAGCATTTTATGTCAAATATACTGGATGCTCTATGTATACTTTCTTACGCTTAATAATTGTTTACTTTACTGCACTTTCAGAGTTCTCTCATTATATACGTCTCTTCCACTGACATTGCGCTGTATCCATCACGGACAGTCAGAGATTAGTGTTTAACAGCAGAAACTCCCTGCCTGATTTCACCCTTATCAGGTAGTGCAACAGGGCACGCTCACCCTGTTATTCACTGTCTGTTTGCATATTGGGTCAATCAGGCAGAGGCAGTCACGTGGGGGGGACGCGGGCAATGCTTCGTTTCCAGGGAGGAGACGGAGCGCTATGAGGCCGGTGCGGCGCGAACGAGGGGCCGAGTCGGCTAAATGGGGGTGTGTCAGGGGTGTGATCACGGCGATGACGAACCACCGCGATCAAGAACATGGCGGCGGGACTAGGAGCCATCCGTAGTTTCTGCTAACAAGCAGAAATTGCGATGCGTTTCCAATTTCTGCTTGTGAAACTGAGGGAGACTCCGGTCAGCATGCTGTGCGGCCCCAAGCATTAGCATTAATTAATTAATTAGCATTAGCAGACTTTGCAATCCTTACTGAATTAGGCCCATAATGGGGAAGTAGGTGCCTTTCATCTTGGGGGTCTGTTTACGCACTCAGTGAGTACCTGCTATACGCCTTGCATGCTGTTTGTCATATTGTGTATACACGCATTTGTGCTACCTTCTACATGCTATATGAGTTCCTCGTAACAATCTATGTATATCCCATTATAAGGATTGGCATTACCTTTCCCTGCCCTATCATCATTTTTTTAGAGTAGATAGGTTTTTGCCTTTACTACTGGGTTATTGAAGAGAAGTTATCACATCTAACAAGTATTTGCCCTTCTTTATGGGATCATTGAGGACCTGTTATCACTGTATTATTTCATGTACATTTTTCACCACTGAATGCATTTACATAAGACATGCATAATACCTTTTGATGACTGTTTAATTTTTGACTATACATGTACAGTATTTGCTATTTTTGGTTTAGGTATCACTATTGAGTCACTGTACTCTGATTAATTACCTCCTTTGTGTCATGTGTTAACAGAGCGGTTTGTTATAACTATTTTCCTCTCATGTTAACCTTTTTGGGAGTCTTTCACTAATAAGACGTCCATTTTAATGTATATTTAATAAATAGTCCTAAACAAGAGTTTTCTTTCTCAAACAATTGTGCTACTGTAAGTGTGCCTGTAAGTAATTTGAGGGTAAATGAATTGAGCCCATGGAATGTAATTACAGAGCCAAGTGATGCAATAAGATCTGCAGTAAAGTCTCTTGTTTATAGTCTTTGTTTTTGCTAGTTGCAATAGAATGACAGTTCTTTTAGCTGATAGTACTATAAGCATTACTTGACTGTCAATTTTTATTTTTTTTGCGTGTCCATATAGTTTGTACATTGTGTATGTGAGGTTATGGGACAGACAGACTGAATATGGAATTTTCATCTTGACAATTGTTTGCTGCTTCTTGGTGAATGTCTCTGGCAGAGTTCAATTTCTAAACATGACAATGTTAGAAATTGTTTACAATTTAAGATGTGCATATATTCTGAGATAAATTGTCTGCCAAGCCGCATACATACGGTACGATTCTAGCTAATAATATGGACCACATAGTCCTATATTTTTCAAAAAACGAGTGCATATTGTACCGTGTGTATAGAACCAAAGATACGCGCTACGCATATCGTCATTGCTGGAAAAAATAGACTGTGCATGCAAAGTCTATTTTGGCTAAGATAGTGCATATGATTTGTGTGTGTATAGTACTAACAATATAAATGATAATGAGTATCCCCTCCAGAAGGCTTTCCCACTTCCCCCCTGACATTCCAGCCCACTGTAAAGCCAAAATCGTTCAGGGGGGTGTAGTCAATATCGGTTGCTCTGGACTCAGGGAGCTTCAAGGGAAATCGTTAAGCTAAAATCGTTCATAGCCAGAATCGCACCGTGTGTAGGCCCCTTCAGACCTACAAACATTTTACCTGACAAGCTAAAACCATCAGATATCGCGGCCACACACTGTGAGTTATTGCACAGTGTATGGCCATGATATCTGCGTTTCTACCCTGTGAAGGAACAGGGGAAATGTCAGATGTGGCAGCGCATACACCGCCAGATGTTGCCGGCCAATTGTCAAATCATCTGTACATGCTTGACAAAATCTGCATGTCTGACATGATAAATACCGCTCGGCTTTGGACCAATAATTGAACGGTGTATTGCCAATCATATGGTTATTGGCTGATCGGGCAGATAAAGGCATCTCGTTGAGATCCAATCGCCTTGATAATCTATGAAGAGCTTGGCTTGAGCAAGGTTTATGCACACTAGGTGCCCCACTGGGATGCGGTCAAGATCCCGCCGGACGGAATCCCGGCGGTCGAAATACAGACACCGGGATCCCGACCGGCACAATCCCGACATATTCTCCCTTTGTGGGTGTCCATGACACCCATAGAGGGAGAATAAATTAGTGTGCCGGGCATAGCGAGGTACTGTGCCCGCAGCGTGGCGAGCTCAGCGAGCCCGCAAGGGGCTGCGTTGCGCTTGCCCCCCTGTTTGGACTGTGCCAGTCGGGGTGTCGGTATTCCGACCGCTGGGATCCCGTCCGGCGGGATTTCGTACTCATGCCGCCCCACCAGCTGACCTGAGAACAGAAGGAGGTTCAGGTGACACAACAAACTGGGCAGGTTAGATGACAGCAATTCAAACTCTGTCTGGGAGCTCATCAATGGTGATGAATCCTGGATCTACAGTTTTTAGGTTCTGAGACTAAACAATAGTCGGCCCAGTGGACCCCACTTGGAGGTGCGTCACCACAAACATTTCGACGTCAGCGTAGCCAAGCAGACAGTGGCTGCTTTTGTGGCCAAGATTGGACATGTAGCTACCGTACAACTTATGCAGCAGCGTACAGTCACTGGGGTCTGTTATGCGAAACAGTGCCTGCTGCAAGTGCTGGAAGCCATTTCCAGACGCCATCCAAGAACTCATACTCATGGCACCCTTCTCCATCATGGCAATGCATTTGCCCACCAGTCCAGGAAAGTGGTGTATTTTCTGGCCCAGGAACGCATCCAGAAGCTTAGTCATTCGCCGTACAGTCTAGACCTGGTTCCCTGCAATGACTTGTGTTCCCACAAGTCAAGCGCAAGATGCACGGGATTTGTTTTGAGTCGCCAGAGGCTGCAGTGGAGACCTTCATCCATCATGTACAACATACCTGCTTCGGACTGGTCCAGCTGTGTCCCAAAGTGGTTTTAGCACATGTACAGTATGTGTGCATAGACTCCTCTGGGGAATACTTTGCAAAACTGTAATGTTCACTTTGGAAGTATGATAATTTTGTGCTTTCAGAAACCTGTTGCACACCCCTCATATACCCCTTTCAGACCGCCTGAGGCGGGACGCTCCCGGGAGCCTGACACGCCTTAGGTGTGACAGCTGACGTCACCGGGTTGGCGATGTCAACGGTGATGCGGAGGGGTGGGGGGTGCCTTTGGAGATCACATGATCTCCAGGCACCACCCATCCACACAGAGTGAGCGGGAAACGGGTTCCCGTTCACAACACACAGCGAGCCAAGTTGGACACTAGTTCACCCTGGTCGCACCTTTCAGACTGCATATGAACAAGGATTATGCGCACTCATGTGCAATAACCCGTGTTCAAAGCTGGTGGTCTGAAAGGGGTATTACTCACCATCAAACAACACCAATACAGGCATATTCTCTGATAGTGTATGACAATGACAAATAATTAGCACTGTATGTCTGTCTGTTGATGAGTTTTCTATCACAGTGTATGGTCATCATATGTTACGCTGGGCATATACTGTTCAGTTATTGGCCCAATCAGCCAATAATCAGCTTATCGGGCTTATAAATGAACAGTGTATTGCTGCGGCCAAGCAGTATTTATTGGTCTTTCGGACATGCTGAAATCATCCAACTTGTCCGAAAGATCCAATAATTGGTCTGCCACCTAACCAGTTATCATAAGCAATGAGTTTTAAACGGCTAAAACACATTGATAAATGGGCCCCTATAAGTGTTAGATTTGGTGCTGACCTTTATCATATTTTTGGTGATGAACTTTTAGTTTTGTTTGTAATGCAGAAATCATGCATAGTAAATACTTTAATGTTCTTTTGCCTGTTTGGCATTTGTTGCTTAGATCAGTGGTTCTCAAACTGTGTGCCTAGGCACCCTGGGGTGCCTCTGGACACTTGCAGGGGTGACTCGGGTTGGTGGTCCAGGACCAATTCAAATTATTTATGGTCAATGTAATAAACAAAACCAGTGCTGGTGGCTGCTAATCATAAAACATGTGGACAGTCCGAAGCAAATCTTGTCCCTCACCACACAATTGAACATAAGGATGACATGTAAACACAATTTACTCAAAGTAATAATTTATTTCTCTAACGTCCTAGTGGATGCTGGGAACTCCGTAAGGACCATGGGGAATAGCGGGCTCCGAAGGAGGCTGGGCACTCTAGAAAGATCTTAGACTACCTGGTGTGCACTGGCTCCTCCCACTATGACCCTCCTCCAAGCCTTAGTTAGATTTCGTGCCCGGCCGAGGTTGGATGCACACTAGGGGCTCTCCTGAGCTCTTAGAAAGTTATAGTCTTAGAATTTTTTTTTTTCAGTGAGACCTGCTGGCAACAGGCTCACTGCAGCGAGGGACTAAGGGGAGAAGAAGCGAACTCGCCTGCTTGCAGCCGGATTGGGCTTCTTAGGCTACTGGACACCATTAGCTCCAGAGGGATCGACCGCAGGCCCAGCCTTGATGTTCGGTCCCGGAGCCGCGCCGCCGCCCCCCTTACAGAGCCAGAAGCAGGAAGATGGTCCGGAAAATCGGCGGCATGAAGACATCCTGTCTTCACCAAGGTAGCGCACAGCACTGCAGCTGTGCGCCATTGCTCCTCATACACACTTCACACTCCGGTCACTGAGGGTGCAGAGCGCTGGGGGGGGGCGCTCTGAGGCAGCAATAAAAACACCTTGGCTGGCTAAAATACCTCAATATATAGCCCCTGGGGCTATATATGAGGTAAATACCCCTGCCAGAATCCCAAAATAAGCGGGAGAATAGGCCGCGAAAAAGGGGCGGAGCCTATCTCCTCAGCACACTGGCGCCATTTTTCCCTCACAGCTCGGCTGGAAGGAAGCTCCCTGGCTCTTCCCTGCATTTCTACAATACAGTAAGAGGGAAAAAGAGAGGGGGGGCACTAAATTGGCACTGTATACAGTATAAGCAGCTATTAGGGACATAACTCAGTTAGTCCCTGTATATATATAGCGCTCTGGTGTGTGCTGGCATACTCTTACTCTGTCCCCCCAAAGGGCTTTTGTGGGTCCTGTCCTCTATTTGAGCATTCCCTGTGTGTGTGGAGTGTGTCGGTACGGCTGTGTCGACATGTTTGAGGAGGATAATGATGTGGAGGGGGAGCAGATGCCTTTAGCAGAGATGTCACCCCCTGCGGGGCAGACACCGGAGTGGATGGTATTATGGCAAGAAATGAGTGCACGTATAGACTCCTTACATAAAAAATTTGACGACATGCCGACTGTGGGACAGCCGAGTCTTCAGCTCGTGCCGGTCCAAGGGTCTCAAAAGTCATCAGGGGCTCTAAAACGCCCGTTATCTCAGGTGGCACAAGTAGATGTCGACACGGATACTGACGCCAGTGTCGACGACGATGAGTCAAATTTAATGCCCGTTAAGGCCATTCGCTGCATGATTGAGGCAATGAAAGAGGTGTTAAATATTTCTGATTTACATCCAGGTACCACAAAAAAGGGTATTATGTTTGGGGAGAAAAAACTACCTGTAGTTTTTCCCCCGTCAGATGAATTAAATGAAGTGTGTGAAGAAGCGTGGGCTTCCCCTGATAAGAAATTGGTGATTCCTAAGAAATTACTAATGGCGTTCCCTTTCCCGCCAGAGGATAGGTTACGTTGGGAAACACCCCCGAGGGTGGATAAAGCGCTCACACGTTTGTCAAAAAAGGTGGCACTACCGTCCCAGGATACGGCCGCCCTTAAGGAACCTGCTGATAGAAGGCAGGAGGCGATCCTGAAGTCTGTATATACACACTCAGGCATTATACTCAGACCAGCAATTGCGTCAGCTTGGATGTGCAGTGCTGCCGCTGCATGGTCAGATAACCTGTCAGAAAATATTGACACACTAGACAGAGACACGATCCTGTTAACAATTGACCATATCAAAGACTCAGTCTTATACATGAGAGATGCACAGAGGGAAATCTGCCGGCTGGCATCTAAAGTAAGTGCACTATCTATCTCTGCTAGGAGATGCTTATGGACTCGCCAGTGGACTGGAGATGCAGATTCCAAAAGGCACATGGAAGTTTTGCCTTATAAAGGGGAGGAATTATTTGGGGATGGTCTCTCCGACCTAGTTTCCACAGCAACGTCTGGGAAGTCAGCATTTTTACCCCATGTCCCCTCACAGCCTAAGAAGGCGCCATTTTATCAGGTTCAGTCCTTTCGATCCCAGAAAAATAAGCGGGGAAAAGGAGGGTCTTTTCTGTCTAGAGGCAGGGGAAAAAGGCTGCAGCAAACAGCAGGTTCCCAGGAACAAAAGTCCTCCCCCGCTTCCTCTTCCAAGTCCGCCGCATGACGGTGGGGCTTCACAAGCGGAGCCAGGTACGGTGGGGGCCCGCCTCAGGAATTTCAGCGATCAGTGGGTTCGCTCACAGGTAGATCCCTGGATCCTTCAAATAGTATCTCAGGGATACAGGCTGGAATTCGAGGCGATTCCACCCCGCCGTTTCCTAAAATCCGCCTTGCCGATTGCTCCCTCAGACAGGGAGGCAGTGCTAGCGGCAATTCACAAGCTGTATTCCCAGCAGGTGATAATCAAGGTACCCCTACTTCAACAAGGCCGGGGTTACTATTCCACACTATTTGTGGTACCGAAACCGGACGGTTCGGTGAGACCCATTCTAAATTTGAAGTCCTTGAACACATACATAAAAAAATTCAAGTTCAAGATGGAATCGCTCAGGGCGGTTATTGCAAGCCTGGACGAGGGGGATTACATGGTATCCCTGGACATCAAGGATGCTTACCTGCATGTCCCCATTTACAATTCTCACCAGGAGTACCTCAGATTTGTGGTACAGGATTGCCATTACCAATTCCAGACGCTGCCGTTTGGACTCTCCACGGCACCGAGGGTATTTACCAAGGTTATGGCGGAAATGATGATACTCCTTCGAAAAAAGGGAGTTTTAATTATCCCATACTTGGACGATCTCCTAATAAAGGCACGATCCAAGGAACAGTTGTTAGTGGGAGTAGCACTATCTCAGGAAGTGCTGAGCCAGCACGGTTGGATTCTGAATATCCCAAAGTCACAGCTGGTCCCCACGACACGTCTAATGTTCCTGGGAATGATTCTGGACACGGCCCAGAAAAAAGTGTTTCTCCCGGAGGAGAAAGCCAGGGAGTTGTCTTCTCTAGTCAGAGACCTCCTAAAACCAAAACAGGTATCGGTGCATCACTGCACGCGGGTCCTGGGAAAGATGGTAGCTTCTTACGAAGCAATTCCATTCGGCAGGTTCCATGCCAGAATCTTTCAGTGGAACCTGTTGGACAAGTGGTCCGGATCGCATCTTCAGATGCATCGTTTAATAACCCTGTCTCCACGAACCAGGGTGTCTCTTCTGTGGTGGCTGAACAGTGCTCATCTTCTGGAGGGCCGCAGATTCGGCATACAGGACTGGGTCCTGGTGACCACGGATGCCAGCCTACGGGGCTGGGGGGCAGTCACAAAGGGAAGAAATTTCCAGGGACTATGGTCAAGTCAGGAGACTGCCCTTCACATAAATATTCTGGAACTAAGGGCCATTTACAATGCCCTAAGTCAAGCAAAATCCCTGCTTCTACACCAGCCGGTGCTGATCCAGTCAGACAACATCACGGCAGTCGCCCATGTGAATCGACAAGGCGGCACAAGAAGCAGGACAGCGATGGCAGAAGCCACAAAAATTCTCCGATGGGCGGAGAATCATGTACTAGCACTGTCAGCAGTGTTCATCCCGGGAGTGGACAACTGGGAAGCAGACTTTCTCAGCAGGCACGACCTCCACCCGGGAGAGTGGGGACTTCATCCAGAAGTCTTCAAAATGATTGTAAATCAATGGGGTCGTCCACAGGTGGACATGATGGCGTCCCGCATAAACAAAAAACTAGAGAAGTATTGCGCCAGGTCAAGAGACCCTCAGGCGATAGCGGTGGACGCCCTAGTGACACCGTGGGTGTACCGGTCAGTATATGTGTTCCCTCCTCTACCTCTCATACCAAAGGTACTGAGAATAATAAGAAAGCGAGGAGTAAACACAATTCTCGTGGTTCCGGATTGGCCAAGAAGAGCGTGGTACCCGGAACTTCAAGAGATGATCTCAGAGGACCCTTGGTCCCTGCCGCTCAGACAGGACCTGCTACAGCAGGGCCCCTGCCTGTTCCAAGACTTACCGCGGCTGCGTTTGACGGCATGGCGGTTGAACGCCGGATCCTGAAGGAAAAGGGCATTCCGGAGGAAGTCATTCCTACGCTTATTAAAGCCAGGAAAGATGTTACGGCAAAACATTATCACCGCATATGGCGGAAATATGTTGCATGGTGCGAGGCCAAAAAGGCCCCAACAGAGGAATTTCAACTGGGTCGATTTCTACATTTCCTGCAAGCAGGAGTGAATATGGGCCTAAAACTAGGCTCCATTAAAGTACAGATCTCGGCTCTGTCGATTTTCTTTCAAAAGGAACTAGCTTCAGTACCTGAAGTTCAGACATTTGTGAAAGGAGTGCTGCATATTCAGCCCCCATTTGTGCCTCCTGTGGCACCGTGGGATCTCAACGTGATGTTGAATTTCTTGAAATCACATTGGTTTGAGCCACTAAAAACCGTGGATCTGAAATATCTCACGTGGAAAGTGGTCATGTTATTGGCCTTGGCATCAGCCAGGCGAGTGTCAGAATTGGCGGCTTTATCATGTAAAAGCCCTTATCTGATTTTTCATATGGATAGGGCAGAATTGAGGACTCGTCCCCAGTTTCTCCCTAAGGTGGTGTCAGCGTTTCACCTGAACCAGCCTATTGTGGTGCCTGCGGCTACTAAGGATTTGGAGGACTTCAAGTTGCTAGACGTTGTCAGGGCCCTGCAAATATATGTTTCCAGGACGGCTGGAGTCAGAAAATCTGACTCGCTGTTTATCCTATATGCACCCAACAAGCTGGGTGCTCCTGCTTCTAAGCAGACTATTGCTCGTTGGATTTGTAGTACAATTCAGCTTGCACATACTGTGGCAGGCCTGCCACAGCCTAAATCTGTCAATGCCCATTCCACAAGGAAGGTGGGCTCATCTTGGGCGGCTGCCCGAGGGGTCTCGGCTTTACAACTTTGCCGAGCAGCTACTTGGTCAGGGGCAAACACGTTTGCAAAATTCTATAAATTTGATACCCTGGCTGAGGAGGACCTGGAGTTCTCTCATTCGGTGCTGCAGAGTCATCCGCACTCTCCCGCCCGTTTGGGAGCTTTGGTATAATCCCCATGGTCCTTACGGAGTTCCCAGCATCCACTAGGACGTTAGAGAAAATAAGAATTTACTCACCGGTAATTCTGTTTCTCGTAGTCCGTAGTGGATGCTGGGCGCCCATCCCAAGTGCGGTCTATCTGCAATACTTGTACATAGTTATTGTTAACTAAATCGGGTTATTGTTGAGCCGTCTGTTGAGAGGCTCTATCGTTTCATACTGTTAACTGGGTTTCATATCACGAGTTGTTCGGTGTGATTGGTGTGGCTGGTATGAGTCTTACCCGGGATTCAAAATCCTTCCTTATTGTGTACGCTCGTCCGGGCACAGTACCTAACTGAGGCTTGGAGGAGGGTCATAGTGGGAGGAGCCAGTGCACACCAGGTAGTCTAAGATCTTTCTAGAGTGCCCAGCCTCCTTCGGAGCCCGCTATTCCCCATGGTCCTTACGGAGTTCCCAGCATCCACTACGGACTACGAGAAACAGAATTACCGGTGAGTAAATTCTTATTTTTTACATTTCTCAATAAGAATCTTTTGGCCTAGGGGTGCTGTGAATCTCACTGCCGATATGATGTTCTCGTTCATTAATGAAAGAGAACTTGTTCATATCGTGCAGTGTGTAGGCACCAGCGATGAACGATGCGTGGCCCCGGGCTCATTAATCGTTGGTGCCGGGTCGCTTACGCATGCAGGCCAATATGGACAATCTCGTCCATATTAGCATGCGCTGCTATGGAGCCGGTGTGTGTGTGTGTGTGTGTGTGTGTGTGAAGAAACTTCCCCCCGCCGCCGATTTGCCCGTCGGCCGTGTCCGCCAATGGGCAGCTCGGCGGCGGATCGCTGAGTGTGTAGGGCCCATTAGATGATATACTGCAGATTGACTCTTTGTGTAGAAACTGTGTATCAATTCTTCCATGAGGATAAGAAAAAAAAAAATCTATGGGAGGGTCAAGGAGAAGTTGTTGTTTTTTTGATGGATAAGCAAGATTTCTTATATGCTAGTTCACTTATAAGCCAACAGTGAAACTGTATGCCTTAATCATTTCTCATACCCCGTAATTACATGGCATGTCCAGTTTTCTCACTATTGAATTATTCGGTGACTACAGAAAGTGAACATAAAGTCCTGTGCATCACACGCATTTAATTTTTTTTTTCCTTTTAAACTGGTCTGTTAAGAATTTGCTGTTATATGAAAACTTAATTGCTTAGTAGCAATGCCTTACTCTATAACTTAACACCCACTAAAATCTTGGTATGTCGGTAAAATTTTTTGCGTAGCTTTCCCGTGCATCACGGAGAACCGCCCTGTTGCCTTTTCACAGCTTGTTAGATATTTACACACAAGGATAAATTCATATGATGTAAACTAAATGGGAAGGGCCTTCCTTCAGGGTAAACTGCATAACTACAAAATGAATTCCAAACTTTCTACTGATTCTTTTCATATATTTTATTTTGCTCATTCAGTATAAACATAAGCAAAACTAAGTTATCAATATGAGTACTGTCTATGAAATATGTAAGGCCCAAATAAGTTATTGGACCTAGAAAGACTGTGCTCTATGGAGAAGAACTAAGACGAGAGGATTGTCTATATATCTCAATATAGAGGTGAGATGGACCCCACTAATAAAACAAGAGCTAATTATTGGCATAGCTTATATGTACTAAATCACACTGAGACTGTTGAACAATAATAGAACTGAAACGAAGTGCTAAGCAAGGGAAATGGTAACTTCCTGTTATATAGGGTGTTCTATAATATTGGCAATAAAAGTATAACCAAATAGTTATAAGAAATGTAGTCATTGCTGTTTGGTAGATCATGGACTCTACACAAATGTTCCTTTAACAGTATCGCCTCCTTTTGATATAACTGGACTCCAGCAGGTGACCGGTCATGGAATCTCCCCGCTTTAGGACTCATACCGACTTATTTGTTTTATTCATATATAAATGGGTATTACAAAGAAACTTGTTTCCATATGGTCACTGTATTATTTATGTGCCATGTCCCAGTAGCGTGTTTCTGAGCACTAATTCTGTTTTGCTTTTTTTATTGCATTTTCCACATGTTAATGCATTGGGAATGTCTGCAGTAGTCGTTTTATTAATGGTGAAACACATGGTAAATGTCTTTATGCATTTGTACTAGTATTAGAAAAATGCTAATTAAACAGCAGTGGAATTGTGGCCTTAGGGAGGCTCACCACAGAACCCTTTATATACTACTACAACATAACAGCCATACAATGCTGCTGGCAACTACAAAATGTCCATGTTTGTTGTCCTTCTGGACGGAAATAGCCAGTCTCAGCTTCTTCCTTTATTCTAACCAGTGCCAGCAGCCAATATGAATTTACAGTCAAAGCCAGTTAATAAATTCAGAGTATGTTTGCAAAACAAGTACAGAAGGGATTCTCCTACTGATCCCAAAATGGGTACGGTTAGCAGGGAGGGACAGGGCTGGGGTGGGCTGAGGTTTTATATAATATTTATATATATATATATATATATATATATATATATATATATATATATATATATTATCCTTGCTTCGCTAAGGAATTTAAAGTATTTTCATGCATGTAACATTAATTTTGAAGGACTTTCTGGTAAACTGCATTTTTAGTCTTTCCTTCAGACTGGAGAATGGCCAGGCTGTCAGAGGAGCTGCTTTGGAACAGTCAACATATAACTGGCCATGGGAGAAGCAGTCACTCCTCAGATCCACACCAGCCACTTTCAAACTCTGCCCCTGAGCTTTGTTAATGGTCATGGCATAGCAGACCTGTATCGGGAACTGCAGTCATTTGAACTGCTAATGATAGTCTGATGGGATCAGAGGAATTCCCTGAATGAAGACCATTTCTCCCTGGCCGACGCCTGTGAACATTTTTACTTCAATCAATGTTTGTGCAGTCATCACCTGCAGCCTGGTACCATTGCACAGTTTGGGTAGATTCAAGTTGCGTAAAAGCATTATGGGGATGTCAGCCTTGAGATAGAATACATGAGGTGGTATTCCGGGTGCATTTAGAGTATGCAGAAACTACAGGGTAATGAATGGTGTCCTCCACCACAGAATTAACAGACAGTGTTGTTGATGTTAACTGCTGAGTCATTTATTGGAGTGAGAATAGCCTCTCCCTCAGCCAAGAGACGCTTTTACCTCCATTCTCATTCAAGACTGGGTAGATCTTCTCAGTCAAAGCATTCAAGTCGTAGACTAAATTGCAGAGGTTTTCTGGAATACGTACTCCTCCGCCCTCCGTAGGATGACTTGAGACATGCCTTGACCTCTTTGGTGCGTGTCCACCACAGCACAACAGGTAAGGTCTGACTAAAGTCTCCGGCCAGCAGCACTGTCACCCCACCCATCAGACGGGTGCAGCTCCTGATGTCCTGGAGCGTCCTGTTAAAAGCCTTAGTACCCCCCTTGTTGCTCATGGTACACTCGTCCCACACAATGAGCTTGACTTCTCGAAGTACCTGAGCCATGTCACTCTGCTTAGAGATGTTGCAGAGCGCTGACTCCGAGTTGTTCAGGTTGAGAGGCAACATAAAGGCAGAGTGAGCCGTCTTGCCACCATCAAGCAAAGTTGCGGTGATACCTGAGGAAGCAACTGCACTGGCTATCCTACTATCGCTCCTGACTTTGGCTAACATTTTAATCAAAAAGGTTTTTCTGGTCTTAATCTTATCTGGATTAAGAGATAATGAAGAATTTATTTAAAAAAAACAAAAACACTTTTCACCCTTTTGGGGGTGGAATTTTGACAAATCTCCTCTTAATGGGTGACTACGTCACAAAACAAAGCTACTGTCCAAATTCCATGTTTCTTGTCCTCCATGGTTCCTGAGATTTCGTGATGAGTCAGTCAGTTGTATTTGGCTTTAGTATATATAGATAATATAAAACGTGTGTGTGTAATGTTATCATTCTATAAATTAACTGTATGATAACTCCACCATAGAACTAATCTAATGGCCACAATGCAAAAAAAGTACCATTTGGTTGTCAAATGGTTCAGGTCGCTTTTCACACATTCCAGTTCACCACCCGGGGGTGGGGGGGTCTGCGCGCTGAAATTCTGGCACCGGCAGCTGTTCTAGCCCTAACAAAGCCACAATATATAGAAATCTTACTGGGCATTCAGACCAGTTTGTGGTTAGTGCACTGTGTGTTCTGACTCCCTCCTATCATTGCCAGCATTAACTTTTTCTGAAATTTGTGCTACCTCTTCTGTGGGATACAACAAGGTGGGCTTTCCTTTGCTCAACACTTGCATCAATGAGCTTTGAGAGCCCATGACCCCATGCCTGGTTCACCAGTTTGCCTTCTTTGGACCACTTTGGTAGGTACTAACCACTGCATACAAGGCACACCCCGCAAGACCTGCTGTTTTGGAGATGCTTTGACCCAGTCGTCTAACATGACAATTTGGCCCAACACGTCAACTTCAAGAACAGTCTGTTCACTTGCTGCTTAATATATATTTCTCCCCTAAACAAGTGCAATTGTAATGAGTTAATCAATGTTATTCACGTCACCGTCTGTCTCTTGTTATGCCTGCCATTTGTGCATCATATGTAATTGTGACCAATGGTACAAATACAAAAGATTTACATTTTATTAGTTGTAATTAACAATATTGTTGACTGTAATACTAAATAGTATTTTATAATGCCACTATGTTTTTTTTTTCCAAGCTGTCACTTTGCTAATTTATTCATATAACTATATCCATGAGCAACTGAATATATATCGAGATAGAGATTTTATATATAATATAATTTTATGTTTAGATGAATAAAAGTATCAGTGTATGTACTTAAGTGTTCTACAAGAAAGCCACGAGAAGATTGTTGGTGTTATCAAATTCAGTAGCACTTCTGTGACAAACCATATTTAGCAAATACATTTTGTTCATGTAGATTGAACAGCAAGGTACTGGTCCATCATACTCGTATAGCTTAATGACTGCAGAAGAGAACTCACATTGATGCCTGGCATATTATAGGGCTGAGTAGAGAGCAAAGCAAAAAATGTTTCAGAAACAGTTAAAAGTAAATATTACAGCTTTTTGTTTTGATATTCAGGAAATCACACATTTGCTTTCTTTTGAGCATATCAACACTTTGTTTATTTGTAGTTCTGATTTGTACAGCAGCTAATAACATTCATATTGGATATAGAGCGGTATCCTATTAGCTGTGGTAAATTTCCGTGGCTAATTGACTTGCTTGGGACCATCCTGTTAGCCCCGATTATGGCGCTAATTGGGAATATGGTTTTGCCAGCATTTTTTCTGCCATCACTACCATGAAAACACATAGGTCTGCAGCTTTTCTCGGCTCCTATGTGTTTTTTTTGTGTGAAAAATGGTAGTTTCTCTAACGCCCTAGTGGATGCTGGGGTCTCCGTAAGGACCATGGGGAATAGACGGGCTCCGCAGGAGACATGGGCACTTTAAGAAAGAATTTGTATTCTGGTGTACTCTGGCTCCTCCCTCTATGTCCCTCCTCCAGACCTCCGTTTGAATCTGTGCCCGGACGAGCTGTGTGCTGTTCAGTGAGCTCTCCTGAGCTTGCTGTAAGAAAGTATTTTGTCAGGTTTTTTATTTTCAGGGAGCTCTGCTGGCAACAGACTTCCTGCATCGTGGGACTGAGGGGAGAGAAGCAGCCCTACTCACTGAAGATAGGTCCTGCTTCTTAGGCTACTAGACACCATTAGCTCCAGAGAGATGGTACACAGGATCTCACCCTCGTCGTCCGATCCCAGAGCCGCGCCGCCGTCCCCCTCGCAGAGCCAGAAGACAGAAGCCGGGTGAGCATAAGAAGCAAGAAGACTTCGAAATCGGCGGCAGAAGACTCCAGTCTTCACTGAGGTAGCGCACAGCACTGCAGCTGTGCGCCATTGCTCCCACATACACCCACATACTCCGGTCACTGTAAGGGTGCAGGGGGGGGCGCCCTGGGCAGTAATTAGGACCTCTTAGCAAAAGTTGGGCATATATACAGTTGGGCACTGTATATATGTATGAGCCCCCGCCAAAATTTGTACATTAAAGCGGGACAGAAGTCCGCTGTCGAGGGGGCGGGGCTTCTTCCTCAGCACTCAGCAGCGCCATTTTTTCTCCACAGCTCCGCTGAGAGGAAGCTCCCCAGGCTCTCCCCTGCAGATACACGGTAGAAAAGGGTAAAAAGAGAGGGGGGGGGCACATAATTGGGCGCAAAAACAATATATAAACAGCAGCTACTGGGTTAACATTAAGTTACTGTGTTATTCCTGGGTTGTATAGCGCTGGGGTGTGTGCTGGCATACTCTCTCTCTGTCTCTCCAAAGGGCCTTGTGGGGGAACTGTCTTCGAAAAGAGCATTCCCTGTGTGTGTGGTGTGTCGGTACGCTTGTGTCGACATGTTTGACGAGGAAGGCTATGTGGAAACAGAGCGGGAGCAAATGAATGTGGTGTCTCCGCCGACACCTGATTGGATGGATATGTGGAAGGTTTTAAATGGTAATGTATATTCCTTGCATAAAAGGTTGGATAAAGCTGAAGCCGCAGGACAGTCGGGGTCTCAGCCCATACCTGATCCTATGTCGCAGGGGCCGTCAGGGTCTCAGAAGCGCCCACTATCCCAAATTGTTGACACAGATACCGACGTGGATTCTGACTCCAGTGTCGATTACGATGATGCTAAAATACAGCCAAAATTGGCTAAAGCCATCCGTTATATGATTATAGCAATTAAGGATGTGTTGCACATCACAGAGGAACCCCCAGTCCCTGACAAGAGGGTTCATATGTATGGGGGAAAAAGGCAGGTGGTGACCTTTCCCCTTTCACATGAGCTAAATGAGTTATGTGAAAAGGCTTGGGAATCTCCAGATAAAAAACTGCAGATTTCCAAAAGGATGCTTATGGCGTACCCTTTCCCGCCAACGGACAGGTTACGCTGGGAATCCTCCCCTAGGGTGGACAAAGCTTTGACACGCTTATCCAAGAGGGTAGCCCTGCCGTCACAGGATATGGCCACCCGAAAAGATGCTGCGGATAGAAAGCAAGAGGGTACTCTGAAGTCCATTTATACACATTCAGGTACCTTACTGAGGCCAGCGATCGCGTCGGCCTGGGTGTGTAGCGCTGTAGCAGCATGGACAGATACCCTGTCTGAGGAACTTGATACCTTAGACAAAGATACTATATTAATGACCCTGGGGCATATAAAAGACGCTGTCCTATATATTAGAGATGCTCAAAGAGACATTAGTATACTGGGTTCTAGAATAAATGCTATGTCGATTTCTGCCAGAAGGGTCCTGTGGACTCGGCAATGGACAGGTGATGACGACTCAAAAAGGCACATGGAGGTTTTGCCTTACAAGGGTGAGGAATTGTTTGGGGAGGGTCTCTCGGACCTGGTCTCCACAGCTACTGCTGGAAAGTCAAATGTTTTGCCATTTGTTTCCTTACAACCTAAGAAAGCACCGTATTACCAAATGCAGTCCTTTTGATCACAAAGAGGCAAGAAAGTCCGAGGTGCGTCCTTTCTTGCCAGGGGCAGATGAAAGAAGCTGCACAACACAGCTAGTTCCCAGGAACCGAAGTCCTCCCCAGCTTCCACTAAATCCACCGCATGACGCTGGGGCTCCACAGGCGGAGCTAGGCCGGGTGGGGGCGCGTCTCCGAAATTTCTGCCACATGTGGGTTCACTCCCAGTTAGATCCCTGGGCGATAGATATTGTGTCGCAGGGATACAAGCTGGAATTCGAAGAGATGCCCACTCACCGATACCTCAAATCAGCCCTGCCAGCTTCCCACCTTGAGAGGGAGATAGTGCTAGCTGCAATTCACAAATTGTACCTTCAACAGGTGGTGGCATTCTACCATGTTTGTAGTACCGAAACCGGACGGTTCGATATTGAATTTAAAATCCCTGAACATATACCTGAAAAGGTTCAAGTTCAGGATGGAATCGCTCAGAGCGGTCATCGCAAGCCTGGAAGGGGGGGATTTTATGGTGTCTCTGGACATAAAGGATGCATACCTTCATGTCCCCATTTATCCACCTCATCAGGCGTACCTCAGATTTGTGGTACAGGATTGCCATTACCAATTTCAGACGTTGCCGTTTGGTCTCTCCACGGCACCGAGAATATTTACCAAGGTAATGGCGGAAATGATGGTGCTCCTGCGGAAGCAAGGGGTCACAATTATCCCGTACTTGGACGATCTCCTCATAAAAGCGAGATCAAGAGAGCAGTTGCTGAACAGCGTATCACTTTCTCTGGAAGTGTTACGGCAACACGGCTGGATTCTAAATATTCCAAAGTCGCAGTTGGTTCCTACGACTCGTCTGCCTTTCCTGGGCATGATTCTGGACACAGACCAGAAAAGGGTTTATCTCCCGATAGAGAAAGCTCAGGAACTCATGACCCTGGTCAAGAACCTATTAAAACCAAAACAGGTGTCAGTACATCACTGCACTCGAGTCCTGGGAAAGATGGTGGCATCATACGAGGCCATTCCCTTCGGCAGGTTCCATGCGAGGACCTTTCAATGGGACTTACTGGACAAATGGTCAGGATCACATCTTCAGATGCATCGGTTAATCACCCTATCCCCCAGGGCCAGGGTGTCTCTCCTGTGGTGGCTGCAGAGTGCTCACCTTCTCGAGGGCCGCAGATTCGGCATTCAGGACTGGGTCCTGGTGACCACGGATGCAAGCCTCCGAGGGTGGGGGGCAGTCACACAGGGAAGAAATTTCCAAGGTCTGTGGTCAAGTCAGGAGACTTGCCTTCACATCAACATCCTGGAACTAAGGGCCATATACAACGCCCTACGTCAAGCGGAGACCCTGCTTCGCGACCAATCGGTTCTGATTCAGTCAGACAACATCACCGCAGTGGCTCATGTAAACCGCCAGGGCGGCACAAGGAGCAGGGTGGCGATGGCGGAAGCCACCAGAATTCTTCGCTGGGCGGAGAATCACGTAAGCGCACTGTCAGCAGTGTTCATTCCGGGAGTGGACAACTGGGAAGCAGACTTCCTCAGCAGGCACGACCTCCACCCGGGAGAGTGGGGACTTCATCAAGAAGTCTTCACGCAGATTGCAAGTCGGTGGGAACTGCCACAGGTGGACATGATGGCATCCCGCCTCCACAAAAAGCTACAGAGGTATTGCGCCAGGTCAAGAGACCCTCAGGCGATAGCTGTGGAAGCACTAGTGACACCGTGTGTGTTCCAGTCGGTTTATGTATTTCCTCCTCTTCCTCTCATACCCAAGGTGCTGAGAATCATAAGAAAAAGAGGAGTGAGAACAATACTCATTGTTCCAGATTGGCCAAGAAGGACTTGGTATCCAGATCTGCAAGAAATGCTCACAGAGGACCCGTGGCCTCTGCCTCTAAGACAGGACTTGTTGCAACAGGGGCCCTGTCTGTTCCAAGACTTACCGCGGCTGCGTTTGACGGCATGGCGGTTGAACGCCGGATCCTAGCAGAAAAAGGCATTCCGGATGAGGTTATTCCTACGCTGATAAAGGCATCACCGTATATCACCGTATATGGCGAAAATATGTTGCTTGGTGTGAGGCCAGGAATGCCCCCACGGAGGAATTCCAGCTGGGCCGTTTCCTTCACTTCCTACAGTCGGGAGTGACTTTGGGCCTAAAATTGGCTTCCATTAAGGTCCAGATTTCGGCCCTGTCTATTTTCTTTCAAAAAGAACTGGCTTCTCTGCCTGAAGTTCAGACGTTTGTAAAGGGAGTGCTGCATATTCAGCCTCCTTTTGTGCCTCCAGTGGCACCTTGGGATCTTAACGTGGTGTTGAGTTTCCTGAAGTCACACTGGTTTGAACCACTTAAAACCGTGGAGTTAAAATATCTCACGTGGAAGGTGGTCATGTTATTAGCCTTGGCTTCAGCTAGGCGTGTGTCAGAATTAGCGGCTTTGTCACAAAAGCCCCTATCTGGTTTTCCATATGGACAGAGCAGAATTGCGGACCCGTCCACAATTTCTGCCAAAAGTGGTGTCCTCTTTTCATATGAACCAACCTATTGTGGTGCCTGTGGCTACTCGTGACTTGGAGGATTCCGAGTTACTAGATGTGGTCAGGGCTTTGAAGGTTTATGTAGCCAGAACGGCTAGAGTCAGGAAAACTGAGTCGCTGTTTATCATGTATGCATCCAACAAGCTGGGTGCTCCTGCTTCAAAGCAAACTATTGCTCGCTGGATCTGTAACACGATTCAGCAGGCTCATTCTGCGGCTGGATTGCCGCTGCCAAAATCAGTAAAAGCCCATTCCACAAGGAAGGTGGGCTCTTCTTGGGCGGCTGCCCGAGGGGTCTCGGCATTACAGCTTTGCCGAGCGGCTACTTGGTCAGGTTCAAACACTTATGCAAAGTTCTACAAGTTTGATACCCTGGCTGAGGAAAACCTTGTGTTTGCTCATTCGGTGCTGCAGAGTCATCCGCACTCTCCCGCCCGTTTGGGAGCTTTGGTACAATCCCCATGGTCCTTACGGAGTCCCCAGCATCCACTAGGACGTTAGAGAAAATAAGATTTTACTTACCGGTAAATCTATTTCTCGTAGTCCGTAGTGGATGCTGGGCGCCCGTCCCAAGTGCGGACTTCTTCTGCAATACTTGTATATAGTTATTGCTTAAATAAGGGTTATGTTATAGTTGCGTCAGGGTTGATCTGATGCTCTGTTGTTGTTCATACTGTTAACTGGGTAAGTTTATCACAAGTTATACGGTGTGATTGGTGTGGCTGGTATGAGTCTTGCCCTGGATTCTAAAATCCTTTCCTTGTACTGTCAGCTCTTCCGGGCACAGTTTCTCTAACTGAGGTCTGGAGGAGGGACATAGAGGGAGGAGCCAGAGCACACCAGAATACAAATTCTTTCTTAAAGTGCCCATGTCTCCTGCGGAGCCCGTCTATTCCCCATGGTCCTTACGAAGTCCCCAGCATCCACTACGGACTACGAGAAATAGATTTACCGGTAAGTAAAATCTTATTACTCTTACGTCCTAGAGGATGCTGGGGACTCCGTAAGGACCATGGGGTATAGACGGGCTCCGCAGGAGATAGGGCACCTAAAAGAACTTTGACTATGGGTGTGCACTGGCTCCTCCCTCTATGCCCCTCCTCCAGACCTCAGTTAGATTCTGTGCCCAGAGGAGAAAGGGTACAAAGCAGTGAGCTCTCAAGAGTTTGCTGTTTTAAAGAATTTTGTTAGGTCTTTTTATTTTCAGGGAGTCCTGTTGGCAACAGGCTCCCTGCATCGTGGGACTGAGGAGAGAGAAGCAGAGCTGGCTTGTAAGGTTGGGCACTGCTTCTAGGCTACTGGACACCATTAGCTCCAGAGGGAGTCGGAACACAGGTCTCGCCTGGGGTTCGTCCCGGAGCCGCGCCGCCGTCCTCCTCACAGATGCCGAAGATAGAAGCTGGGTGAGTATTGAGGAAAAGACTTCAGGCGGCAGAAGACATCAGATCTTCATGAGGTATGCGCGCAGCGGTAAGCTGCGCGCCATTGCTCCCAGTCACACACACACACAAGAGGCACTGTAGGGTGCAAGGCGCAGGGGGGGGCGCCCTGGGCAGCAATAAACCTCAATTTGGGCATAAATATGTTGGATTAGGCTGTGGGACAGTAAATCCACGGACCCCCGCCATTTTCTTACAATATCATGAGGGGACCGAAGCCTGCCGTCGGGTGGGCGGGGCTTGATCCTCGGCACTAACCAGCGCCATTTTCTCCACAGAGGCTGCATGAGAAAACGCTGGCTCCCTGTTCTCTCCCCTGCTGAGCTTCACAGGCTGGAAAAAAGAGGAGGGGGGCACATTGGCGACGCAGTGAGTGGAGATTAACATTATAAATATATAAAAGCGCTATCTGGTCATATATCCCAGTGTTTGGGCGCTGGGTGTGTGCTGGCATTCTCTCTCTCTCTCTGTCTCCCATAAGGGCCTGGTTGAGGTTTTGTCCCCTTATAGGTAACTCCCTGTGTGTGTGGGGTGTCGGTAAGTGTGTGTCGACATGTCTGAAGCGGAAGGCTTCTCCAAGGAGGAGGTGGAGCAAATGAGTGGTGTCCCCCCGTCGCTGGTGCCGACTCAGGATTGGATGAGCATGTGGCATAGGTTAAATGCAAGTGTGACATCTTTACATGAAAGGCTTGATAAGGCTGAATTAAGGGGAACATCAGGGGGTCAATCCTCGGATTGGACCGATTCACAGGGCCCGTCGGGGTCTCGAAAACGTCCCTTAACACAAGACACTACTACCGACACGGACTTTGATTCCAGTGTTGACTATGACGAAGTAAAATTGCACACTAGGGTGACTAAAAAAAATTCAGTGTATGATTGTGGCTATTAGGGATGTCTTGCATATTGAGGATGAACCCTCGGTCCCCGACACAAGGGTACACATGTTTAAGGAAAAGAAACAGATTATTAATTTTCCCACATCTCATGAATTAATTGAATTCTTTATAAAAGCTTGGGAGACTACGGAGAAGAGGCCGCAGATCCCCAAAAGAATTTATATGGCATACCCCTTCCCTAAACAGGACAGGGAGATTTGGGAATCACCTCCCACTGTGGACAAGGTCCTGACGCGCTTGTCCAAGAAGGTGGCGCTACCGTCTCCTGACACAGCTGCCCTTAAGGACCCTGCAGATCGCAGGCAAGAAACTACCTTAAAGTGTATTTATTCTCATACGGGTGCTGTACTACGACCGACGTTTGCGTCGGCATGGGTGTGTAGCGCAGTTGCAGCTTGGGCAGATGAGCTGACAGATAATTTAGAAAATATGGATAAGGATACTATATTCTTAACTCTAGCCCATATAAAAGACGCAGTCTTATTTATGAGGGATGCTGAAAGAGACATTGGATTGCTGGCTTCTGGGGCCAATGCCATGTCGATCTCAGCGAGACGATCCTTATGGACTCGCCAATGGACGGGTGATGCGGATTCCAAAAAGCATATGGAAGTACTACCCTATAAGGGTGATGTATTGTTTGGGGATGGGCTGACTGACCTGGTTTCCACAGCTACAGCAGGTAAATCAAATTTTTTACCATATATTCCCCAACAGCAAAAGAAAATGCCACCCTATCAGATGCAGTCCTTTCGGTCGCACAAGTCCAGAAGAGGTCGGGGATCCTCCTTCCTTGCCAGAGGTAAGGGCAGAGGCAAAAGAGCACCTGCTTCGGCAGGCGCCCAGGAACAAAAGTCCTCCCCGGCTACTCCAAAACGCACAGCATGACGCCGGGACTCCCCTGAGGGAGTCCGCACCGGTGGGCGCACGTCTTCGACTTTTCAGCCAGGTCTGGGTCAGCTCAGACCTGAATCCCTGGGTGTTAGAAATAGTTTCCCAGGGTTACAAACTGGAATTCGAAGAGGTGCCCCCGCGCCGATTTTTCAAGTCGGCCCTACCAGTTTCCACGTCGGAACGGGATGTAGTGTTAGCTGCAATTCAAACGCTGTGTATACAGCAAGTGATAATCAGGGTTCCCATGAACCAGCAGGGAAGAGGTTACTACTCAACCCTCTTTGTGGTCCCGAAACTGGACGGTTCGGTCAGACCTATCTTGAATCTGAAATCCCTAAACCAGTACATAAAAAGATTCAAATTCAAAATGGAATCGCTCAGAGCGCTAATAGCCAATATGGAGGAGGGGGAGTTTATGGTGTCTCTGGACATAAAGGATGCGTACCTTCATGTCCCCATATATCCCCCCCCCCCCCCCCCCCCCCATCAAGAATTCCTGAGATTCGCTGTACAGGATTGTCATTACCAATTTCAGACGTTGCCGTTTGGACTTTCCACGGCCCCGAGGATTTTCACCAAGATAATGGCGGAAATGATGGTGGTCCTGCGCAAGCATGGAGTCACAATTATCCCATACTTGGACGATCTCCTGATAAAAGCGAGATCAAGGGAGAAATTGCTGAGCAGTGTGGCGCTCTCTCTGAGAGTGCTCCAGCAACACGGTTGGATTCTAAATCTACCGAAGTCACAGTTGATTCCAACAACTCGACTACCGTTCCTAGGTATGATACTGGATACGGAACAAATGAAGGTCTTCCTTCCAATGGAGAAAGCCCAGGACATCCAGAACATGGTCAGAGACCTGCTGAAACCGAAAAGGGTGTCTGTTCACCAGTGCACTCGAGTTCTGGGAAAGATGGTGGCGGCCTACGAGGCCATTCCATTCGGAAGGTTCCATGCAAGGACTTTTCAATGGGACCTTCTGGACAAGTGGTCCGGGTCCCATCTACACTTACATCGAAAAATTACTCTGTCCCCAGGGGCCAGGGTGTCTCTCCTGTGGTGGTTGCAAAGTGCTCACCTACTGGAGGGTCGCAGATTCGGAATTCAGGATTGGATCCTGGTTAACACGGATGCGAGCCTCCGAGGATGGGGAGCAGTCACACAAGGAAGAAATTTTCAGGGACTTTGGTCAGACCAGGAGTCATGTCTACACATCAATGTGTTGGAACTCAGGGCCATATACAACGGCCTTCGACAAGCGGAGAGTCTTCTTCGAAACCTACCGGTTCTGATTCAGTCAGACAATGTCACAGCAGTGGCTCATGTGAACTTCCAAGGCGGGACAAGAAGCAGAGTCGCGATGGCGGAAGCCACCAGGATTCTTCGCTGGGCGGAAAATCACGTGAGAGCTCTGTCGGCTGTCTTCATTCCGGGAGTGGACAACTGGAAAGCAGACTTCCTCAGCAGACACGATCTCCATCCAGGAGAGTGGGGACTTCATCAAGAAGTCTTTGCAGACATAATACGTCTTTGGGGAACTCCTCAAATAGACATGATGGCGTCACGCCTCAACAAAAAACTTCGGAGGTATTGTGCCAGGTCTCTGGACCCTCAGGCAGTAGCAGTAGATGCTCTGATAACACCGTGGATGTTCAAATTGGTCTACGTGTTTCCTCCTCTTCCTCTCATCACAAAAGTGTTGAGGATCATAAGACGAAGAAGAGTACAGACGATACTCGTTGTCCCAGACTGGCCTCGAAGGGCTTGGTACTCAGATCTACAAGAGATGCTCACAGGAGATCCCTGGCCTCTTCCGCCGAGGGAAGACCTGTTGCAACAGGGGCCCTGTGTATTTCAAGACTTACCGCGGTTACGTTTGACGGCATGGCGGTTGAACGCCGAATCCTAGCAAAAAAGGGGATTCCGGAAGAGGTAATCCCTACTTTAATAAAGGCTAGGAAGGAGGTGACTGTTAAGCATTATCACCGTATCTGGCGAAAGTATGTGTCTTGGTGTGAGACCAAGAATGCACCTACGGAAGATTTTCATCTGGGTCGTTTTCTCCACTTCCTACAAACAGGAGTGGATATGGGCCTGAAATTAGGCTCTGTTAAGGTTCAGATTTCGGCCCTCTCGATTTTCTTTCAGAAGGAATTGGCTTCTCTTCCAGAAGTCCAGACGCTTGTAAAGGGAGTGCTGCACATCCAGCCCCCTTTTGTGCCTCCAGTGGCACCATGGGACCTCAACGTGGTGTTGCAGTTCCTAAAATCACACTGGTTTGAACCGCTTAACAAGGTTGAGTTGAAATTTCTTACTTGGAAGGTGGTCATGTTGTTGGCCTTGGCATCGGCAAGGCGAGTATCAGAATTGGCGGCTTTGTCACACAAAAGCCCCTACTTGATTTTTCATGTGGATCGAGCTGAATTGAGGGCACGTCCGCAATTTTTGCCTAAGGTGGTTTCTTCATTCCATGTGAATCAACCTATTGTGGTGCCTGTGGCTACAAGTGACCTGGAGGATTCCAGATCCCTGGACGTAGTCAGGGCCTTAAAGATTTATGTAGCCAGGACGGCTAGAATTAGGAAAACAGAGGCCCTGATTGTCCTGTATGCGGCCAATAAGATTGGCGCACCTGCTTCGAAGCAGATTATTGCTCGCTGGATCTGTAATACGATTCAGCAGGCTCACTCTACGGCTGGATTGCCGGTACCAAATTCTGTTAAGGCCCATTCAACTAGGAAAGTGGGCTCTACTTGGGCGTCTGCCCGAGGCGTCTCTGCATTACAACTTTGCAGAGCGGCGACTTGGTCGGGGTCAAACACTTTTGCTAAATTCTACAAGTTTGATACCCTGGCTGATGAGGACCTAGCGTTTGCTCAGTCGGTGCTGCAGAGTCATACGCACTCTCCCGCCCGATTGGATGCTTTGGTATAAACCCCATGGTCCTTACGGAGTCCCCAGCATCCTCTAGGACGTAAGAGAAAATAAGATTTTAAACCTACCGGTAAATCTATTTCTCCTAGTCCGTAGAGGATGCTGGGCGCCCGTCCCAGTGCGGAAACTCTGCAAGACTTGTATATAGTTGTTGATTACATAAGGGTTATGTTACAGTTGGAATCAGTCTTGGACCGTTGCTGTTTTTTGTTCATACGGTTAACTGGTTATGTATGATCCAGGTTACATGTTATGATTGGTGTGGGCTGGTATGAATCTTGCCCTTGGATTTCTAAATCCTGCCTTGTAGTGTCCATCTCCTCTGGGCACAGTTCTCTAACTGAGGTCTGGAGGGGTGGCATAGAGGGAGGAGCCAGTGCACACCCATAGTCAAAGTTGTTTTAGGTGCCCTATCTCCTGCGGAGCCCGTCTATACCCCATGGTCCTTACGGAGTCCCCAGCATCCTCTACGGACTAGGAGAAATAGATTTACCGGTAGGTTTAAAATCTTATTTTTTTCACTAGAAAAAATGGGCTGTAATTGGATAGCCCGATAATGACCATCGAGCAAAAATAAAGTGCTTTTTTTTTTGTGAGAAAAATGAATGTGACTAGTAGGATCCGACCATAATGGCTTATTCAGGACTCTCTTGCAATGTTTTCCTATTTGGCTCATCTGAACACGGAGGTCACGTTATAATTTATATTTATTAAACTGTAAAAATAACTTGTCTAAATGTTGTATGAAAGCATGCATAGATTAGCAGTTTATGGTGACATGTTATCATGTGACAAGCCAAATGCCCACATTGAGTAACTTTTTAAATGTCATGAATTTGCAGCTTTTGGTAGTCTTATGATATATGGCATTGCACTTTTGTCATTTTTAGTATTGTTAGACAGAATTGCTTTTGTAATTATACAGATCAACTATTATATCAAATTTCGGTATAACCAGTCCATCAGGAAGATTGTTAAGCTCAGGGTTCACCCAGCAGCAATTTGACCACATTGACGATTCATTTAGCTGCCGGAACCCTGCATGCTATGCTCCAGAGTGGATTTTATCTTGCAAAAAAGCCGCATTAAAATGCAGAGCCTGCATGTAGCGCACTGGGAAACCCATAGATGACAGCAAGGAAAATGCTGAATAATTGAATAGTTCCAGGAGTGAAACCTTGAGGTTTTCCCTGCTCGGCAAAACCAGCACCATTTTGCATTCCCCCCTACAGTACGTGTCTGCCAGGTGTTATGCTTAACATTCAACTCCAAGGTGCAAAGTACTGTATGCAGGTACACAGAATTACTTTACTAACTAACATTAGAGTCTGGCTTTTTTAAGTTGTAAACTATTGTGGAGAATCGGCTGTTTCTCCGGCAGGGTACAGAGGTTATCTACAAGATAACATTGGGATATGATGAAGCTACAGCAGATTTGCACCAATCGGTCAAAGCTTTTCGGCCTCCCAGCATGCAACGAGCCCGTCCATATATCTCCGCCTCATGGCTCAGACAAATCAGTTTTTTGTTTGGTGCGGCAGGAGCCGGACCATGGTTTTTAGCAGCCTTAAGCTTTCTTATTTTATTTTCTCTATCGTCCTAAGTGGATGCTGGGGTTCCTGAAAGGACCATGGGGAATAGCGGCTCCGCAGGAGACAGGGCACAAAAAAGTAAAGCTTTACTAGGTCAGGTGGTGTGCACTGGCTCCTCCCCCTATGACCCTCCTCCAGACTCCAGTTAGATTTTGTGCCCGAACGAGAAGGGTGCAATCTAGGTGGCTCTCCTAAAGAGCTGCTTAGAGAAAGTTTAGTTTAGGTTTTTTTTCTTTACAGTGAGTCCTGCTGGCAACAGGATCACTGCAACGTGGGACTTAGGGGGAAAGTAGTAAACTCACCTGCATGCAGAGTGGATTTGCTGCTTGGCTACTGGACACCATTAGCTCCAGAGGGATCGAACACAGGCCCAGCCGTGGAGTCCGGTCCCGGAGCCGCGCCGCCGACCCCCTTGCAGATGCTGAAGCGTGAAGAGGTCCGGAAACCGGCGGCTGAAGACTCCTCAGTCTTCATAAGGTAGCGCACAGCACTGCAGCTGTGCGCCATTTTCCTCTCAGCACACTTCACTGGGCAGTCACTGAGGGTGCAGAGCGCTGGGGGGGGGCGCTCTGAGAGGCAAATATAAACCTTATACAAGGCTAAAAATACCTCACATATAGCCCATAGGGGCTATATGGAGATATTTAACCCCTGCCTGACTGGAAAAATAGCGGGAGAAGAACCCGCCGAAAAAGGGGCGGGGCCTATCTCCTCAGCACACGGCGCCATTTTCTGTCACAGCTTCGCTGGTCAGAACGGCTCCCAGGTCTCTCCCCTGCACTGCACTACAGAAACAGGGTAAAACAGAGAGGGGGGGCACATTAATGGCTATATATATATATATTAAAGCAGCTATAAGGGAGCACTTAATATAAGGATATCCCTTGTATATATAGCGCTTTGTGGTGTGTGCTGGCAGACTCTCCCTCTGTCTCCCCAAAAGGGCTAGTGGGTCCTGTCTTCATTAGAGCATTCCCTGTGAGTTTGCGGTGTGTGTCGGTACGTGGTGTCGACATGTATGAGGACGATATTGGTGTGGAGGCGGAGCAATTGCCAAATATGCAGATGTCACCCCCCAGGGGGTCGACACCAGAATGGATGCCTTTATTTGTGGAATTACGTGATGGTTTATCTTCCCTTAAACAGTCAGTTGAGGACATGAGGCGGCCGGACAATCAATTAATGCCTGTCCAGGCGCCTCAAACACCGTCAGGGGCTGTAAAACGCCCTTTGCCTCAGTCGGTCGACACAGACCCAGACACAGGCACTGATTCCAGTGACGACGGTAGAAATTCAAACGTATTTTCCAGTAGGGCCACACGTTATATGATTTTGGCAATGAAGGAGACGTTACATTTAGCTGATACTACAGATACCGTAAAACAGGGTATTATGTATGGTGTGAAAAAACTACAAACAGTTTTTCCTGAATCAGAAGAATTAAATGACGTGTGTGATGAAGCGTGGGTTGCTCCTGATAAAAAGTTGATAATTTCAAAAAAGTTATTGGCATTATACCCTTTCCCGCCAGAGGTTAGGGCGCGCTGGGAAACACCCCCTAAGGTGGACAAGGCGCTCACACGCTTATCCAAACAAGTGGCGTTACCCTCTCCTGAGACGGCCGCACTTAAGGATCCATCAGATAGAAAGATGGAAGTTATTCAAAAGAATATATACACACATGCAGGTGTTATACTACGACCAGCTATAGCAACTGCCTGGATGTGCAGTGCTGGAGTAGTTTGGTCAGAATCCCTGATTGAAAATATTGATACCCTAGATAGGGACAATGTTTTACTGTCGTTAGAACAAATAAAGGATGCATTTATCTATATGCGTGATGCACAGAGGGATATTTGCACACTGGCATCTCGGGTGAGTGCTATGTCCATTTCAGCCAGAAGAGCCTTATGGACACGACAGTGGACAGGCGATGCGGATTCAAAACGTCACATGGAGGTTTTGCCGTATAAAGGGGAGGAGTTATTTGGAGTTGGTCTATCAGACTTGGTGGCCACGGCTACTGCCGGGAAATCCACTTTTTTACCTCAAGTCACTCCCCAACAGAGAAAGGCACCGACCTTTCAACCGCAGCCTTTTCGCTCCTACAAAAATAAGAGAGCAAAGGGCTTGTCGTACCTGCCACGAGGCAGAGGAAGAGGGAAGAGACACCAACAGGCAGCTCCTTCCCAGGAACAGAAGCCCTCCCCGGCTCCTGCAAAAACCTCAGCATGACGCTGGGGCCTCTCAAGCGGACTCGGGGACAGTGGGGGGCCGTCTCAAAAATTACAGCGCGCAGTGGGCTCACTCGCAGGTAGACCCCTGGATCCTGCAGATAATATCTCAGGGGTACAGGTTGGAATTAGAGACGGATCCTCCTCATCGTTTCCTGAAGTCTGCCTTACCAACCGTCTCTTCCGAAAGGGAGAGGGTGTTGGAAGCCATTCACAAGCTGTACGCTCAGCAGGTGATAGTCAAAGTACCCCTATTACAACAAGGAAAGGGGTATTATTCCACTCTATTTGTGGTACCGAAGCCGGATGGCTCGGTAAGGCCTATTCTAAATCTGAAGTCCTTGAACCTCTACATAAAAAAGTTCAAGTTCAAGATGGAGTCACTCAGAGCAGTGATAGCGAACCTGGAAGAAGGGGACTTATGGTATCCTTGGACATCAAGGATGCGTATCTACACGTTCCGATTTACCCCGCACACCAGGGGTACCTCAGGTTCATTGTTCAAAACTGTCACTATCAGTTTCAGACGCTGCCGTTCGGATTGTCCACGGCGCCTCGGGTCTTTACCAAGGTAATGGCCGAGATGATGATTCTTCTTCGAAGAAAAGGCGTATTAGTTATCCCATACTTGGACGATCTCCTAATAAGGGCAAGGTCCAGAGAACAGCTGGAGACAGCTTTAGCACTATCTCAAGAGGTGCTAAGACAACACGGGTGGATTCTGAATATTCCAAAATCCCATTTAATCCCGACAACTCGTCTGCTGTTCCTAGGAATGATTCTGGACACGGTTCAGAAAAAGGTTTTCCTTCCAGAGGAAAAAGCCAAGGAGTTATCCGATCTGGTCAGGAACCTCCTAAAACCAGGAAAAGTGTCAGTACATCAATGCACAAGAGTCCTGGGAAAAATGGTGGCTTCTTACGAAGCAATTCCATTCGGCAGATTCCATGCAAGAATATTCCAAAGGGATCTGTTGGACAAATGGTCAGGGTCGCATCTGCAGATGCACCTGCGAATAACCCTGTCACCAAAGACAAGGGTGTCACTTCTGTGGTGGTTGCAGAAGGCTCACCTATTAGAAGGCCGCAGATTCGGCATTCAGGATTGGATCCTGGTGACCACGGACGCCAGCCTGAGAGGCTGGGGAGCAGTCACACAAGGAAGAAACTTCCAGGGAGTATGGACGAGTCTGGAAAAGTCTCTTCACATAAACATTCTGGAACTAAGAGCAATCTACAATGCTCTAAGCCAGGCGGAACTTCTCCTGCAAGGAAAGCCGGTGTTGATTCAGTCGGACAACATCACGGCGGTCGCCCATGTAAACAGGCAGGGCGGCACAAGAAGCAGGAGTGCAATGGCAGAAGCTGCCAAGATTCTTCGCTGGGCGGAGAATCACGTGATAGCACTGTCAGCAGTGTTCATCCCGGGCGTGGACAACTGGGAAGCAGACTTCCTCAGCAGACACGATCTTCATCCGGGAGAGTGGGGTCTACATCCAGAAGTCTTCAACATGTTAATAGACCGTTGGGAAAGACAAATTGTAGACATGATGGCGTCTCGCCTCAACAAGAAACTGGACAAATATTGCGCCAGGTCAAGAGATCCACAGGCGATAGCTGTGGACGCACTGGTAACTCCTTGGGTGTACCAGTCAGTGTATGTGTTTCCTCCTCTGCCGCTCATACCAAAGGTATTGAAGATCATACGGCAAAGAAGAGTAAGAACAATACTAGTGGTTCCGGATTGGCCGAGAAGGACTTGGTATCCGGAACTTCAAGAGATGCTCACGGACGAACCGTGGCCTCTACCTCTGAGAAGGGACCTGCTACAGCAGGGTCCCTGTCTTTTTCAAGACTTACCGCGGCTGCGTTTGACGGCATGGCGGTTGACCGCCAGATCCTTAAAGGGAAAGGCATTCCAGAAGAAGTCATTCCTACCTTGATTAAGGCACGGAAGGAAGTCACCGTGAAACATTATCACCGCATTTGGCGAAAATATGTAGCGTGGTGCGAGGATCGGAGGGTTCCGACGGAGGAATTCCAACTGGGTCGTTTCCTACATTTCCTGCAATCAGGATTATCTATGGGTCTCAAATTGGGATCCATTAAGGTTCAAATTTCGGCCCTGTCAATATTCTTCCAAAAAGAATTGGCCTCTGTCCCTGAGGTCCAGACTTTTGTCAAGGGAGTACTGCATATACAGCCTCCTGTGGTGCCTCCGGTGGCACCGTGGGATCTAAATGTAGTTTTAGATTTCCTCAAATCCCATTGGTTTGAACCATTGAAAAAGGTGGATTTGAAATATCTCACATTGAAAGTGACTATGTTACTAGCCCTGGCCTCTGCCAGGAGAGTATCTGAATTGGCGGCTTTATCTTATAAAAGTCCTTATCTAATCTTCCATTCGGATAGGGCAGAACTGCGGACTCGTCCGCATTTTCTCCCTAAAGTGGTATCAGCATTTCATCTGAACCAACCTATTGTGGTGCCTGCGGCCACTAGCGACTTGGAGGACTCCAAGTTGTTGGACGTTGTCAGAGCCTTAAAAATATACATTTCAAGGACGGCTGGAGTCAGAAAATCTGACTCGCTGTTTATATTGTATGCACCCAACAAGTTGGGCGCACCTGCTTCTAAGCAGTCGATTGCTCGTTGGATTTGTAACACAATTCAACTTGCACATTCTGTGGCAGGCCTGCCACAGCCTAAAACTGTAAAAGCCCACTCCACAAGGAAGGTGGGCTCATCTTGGGCGGCTGCCCGAGGGGTCTCGGCATTACAACTCTGCCGAGCAGCTACGTGGTCGGGGGAGAACACGTTTGTAAAATTTTACAAATTTGATACCCTGGCAAAGGAGGACCTGGAGTTCTCTCATTCGGTGCTGCAGAGTCATCCGCACTCTCCCGCCCGTTTGGGAGCTTTGGTATAATCCCCATGGTCCTTTCAGGAACCCCAGCATCCACTTAGGACGATAGAGAAAATAAGAATTTACTTACCGATAATTCTATTTCTCGGAGTCCGTAGTGGATGCTGGGCGCCCATCCCAAGTGCGGATTATCTGCAATACTTGTACATAGTTATTGTTAACTAATTCGGGTTATTGTTAAGGAGCCATCTTTAAGAGGCCCTTTCTGTTATCATACTGTTAACTGGGTTTAGATCACAAGTTGTACGGTGTGATTGGTGTGGCTGGTATGAGTCTTACCCGGGATTCAAAATGCCTCCCTTATTGTGTATGCTCGTCCGGGCACAGTACCTAACTGGAGTCTGGAGGAGGGTCATAGGGGGAGGAGCCAGTGCACACCACCTGACCTAGTAAAGCTTTACTTTTTTGTGCCCTGTCTCCTGCGGAGCCGCTATTCCCCATGGTCCTTTCAGGAACCCCAGCATCCACTACGGACTCCGAGAAATAGAATTATCGGTAAGTAAATTCTTATTTTTATAGTCTTACTATTTTTTTTTGAGTGATCTTTCTAAAAAGCGTCTTATACGTACCTTAGAGTCGCTCCAACAACTCTCCACCAGGCCGTGACCACGCTTACCCACGAGTACAGTGCTGTTTCAGCAGGCGTCTGTGTCGGATATACTAGCAGGTACAGCCCGACATTACCAGGCTGTGGCCTGAGCACGGGGAGAAGGTAAGGCATCGTCTCCGCTTAGGGGGGGAATACGGACACTGCCGCACTGCTTTTGGAGGAGACTACCAAACAGTCGCTGACGCAGCTGCCACCTCGGGTGCACCAGCGCTAGTCCTTCGGGATCATAGGCTCTAGGAGTTGTATGAGGCCGCAATCCATAGGTTTGATGTCAGCAGTGGGGGAGTCAGACGCTCTCCTGGTCGGACCCAGTCGCAGCATAGGCGGCTGTGTGCCTGGTGCGTCAGTGTTCATTTGGGCGTCTGTGTTCACTATAGGTTCCCGGAGTGGTGGTGTACACTAATAGCGTCTGGATCCACTCAGCGTTCGCAGACTTATTGATCAATCCTGGAAGTGAGATAAGTCTCCCTGTATCCCACTCTGAGTATGGGTTATGCAGCACTAAGTATCTACCTTTTGAGTATGAATAGTTGGATAAGTGCATAATATATACGAGTCTGATAATATTACTGTTGTTTCTTTCGCTATGCATCTGAATACGGTTAAAACTTTTATGAAGTAATGCAGTAATATGTTTCTCCTACATACTTGAAATGTATCCTCAATGCTGGTGTATAGCAGGGTATGGTTGGATTGTATGTCACTTTATGGAGTCTTAAAGTGATTGCAGTCGCAAATTGTGTAGTACACTGTGGAAGTATTCATTATTTATCATGTCTAAGAGCGGCAAAGGTGAGGAAGATACACTCACAGCAGCACCAACACTCATATCATGTTTGTTTGTCTTGCAAAGCTGGGTTAACCTCTCAGGATCTGGTTCAGGATGGTTTGTGTGCAAATTGTTTTAGCTTTCACCAAGGTCTCTTGAATAGTACAAGGCAGATACAGGTGCAAGTTGATCCCCCCTTGGGATATGTTTGCACAAACATTATCCAGTATAGCTGAGTGTATAATTCCAACTTCTGTACCATGAATAGGTTACACGATTAACCCTTACATGCAGCTTCCTAACTGCGATTTATCACTTCCAGCAGTAGCCTCTCAAAAGAAACTGGCTGAAAAGCCAATGGTAAGTAAATCTACATCTTCACAGTCTACACATGTTTCAAATGAGGATTCATCGGAGGATGAAGGCTCATTTAAGCTCTGGTTCTGCATACTCAGACAGGCCTCAGCTCAGTGGACATAGCTGAATTAATTAAGACAATGAAAGCCATTCTATCCTTTGAAGAATCAGCAGATCTGGTGTTAAAATCCAAGGCACCTGTGTTTAAACGTCCCAAAACAGTTAAGACTGAGTTTCCAGGGTCAGATCAGCTGACGGAAATCATGGAAGAGGCTTGGGCTACGCCCAGTAAAAAGTTTAGAATTCCTAGGAAATGGAATTCCAATTATCCGCTTTCAGCTGGGGATTGTTTAATGAGGGAGGTGACCCCCAAAGTAGATACGCACGTTATTCGATTAGTGCAAAAATCTACATTACCTCTGCCTTCAACATCCTTAAATGATGTCACGGATAGGAGAGTGTATGGTGTTTTAAAAACCATTTTTTCCTGTCTGGGGCAGTCATAAGACCAGCCATGGCTTCAGTTTGGAAGTCAAAAGCAGTGGCTGCCTGGGCTGATGCATTGGAAGGAGATCTTTCAATGGCATCTAGAGAGCAAAACTCCCATATGGCACATATAAAACAAGCTGCAATGTTCTTGGAAGAAGCAGCTTTGGATACGAGTACAATGACCTCCAGGGCATCAGCTTCAATAGTAGCCGCTCGCAGAGAAGTTTGGCTATGTACATAGAAAGCTGATTCAGAATCTAAAAAGGTTTTAGAGTCTTTACCTTTCTCTGGAGATATTCTTTTTGGTAAAGAATTGACAGATATTGTGGAGTAAGAAGCACACTCCAAGAAAGTAAAGTACCCTTCCACATACAAATTCAAACCTAAAATTCCAGCTTTTCGGCGCTTTCAGTCTCAAGGAAAAGCTAAATGGAAAAGTGAAGACAAACGGACCCAATACAACAATTCTGGTAAGACTAAAAACCTTTGGGCTACCAGCGGACCGGTTGGTAAAACAGAAGATAAGCCATCAGCCTCACGGTGCAGCCCTCCACCTGGGGGATTCCAGGGTGCGTGGCCGACTTCAGTTTGCTCAGATCTGGCAGCAACAGATGCCTGGGTGCAGGAAGTGGTATCTCTCGTTTATGCATTTGCCTTCAAGAAACACCCTCCTTAAAGTTTTTTTTTTTTTGTACCAGCCCATCTCGGATAGAGACAAAGGCCAGGGCTTTGAAAGAGGCAGTTCAGAAATTGCAATCATTCTGGTTCCTCCTGCACAACAAGGACAGGGTTGTTACTCCAACCTATTTCTAGTTCAGAAGCCAAATGGGTCATTCCGGCACATACTCAATCTCAAAGTGCTGAAGAAGTACATTTGGGTACCTCGGTTTCATATGGATACTTTACGTTCTATCATTTTGTCCATGGAGGCAGGGGATTATATGGTATCCCTGGATATCCAGGATGCTTACCTACATGTTCCTATAGCACTGGACCACATCAGTGCTATCTCAGGTTCGCTATCCTTCAACAGCATTTTCGGTTCCAAGCCCTACCTTTTGGGTTAGCCAGAGCCCACAGAGTATTTACAGAAATGATGGTGGTAATGGCAGCTTAGCTCCTCCAGCAGGGGATAAGATTTTTTCCATACCTCAACGATCTTTTAATCCTGGCACAGTCTCCGGAATTGCCCCTATGTCATCTGCAACAGACAATAATGCACGGGTGGCTCATAAATTGGGCAAATTCGTCTCTGGTTCCGTCACAGCGGATGACTCACTTGGGGGCTGTACTGTATTCAAAGAGTATTTTTACCTTTGCAAAAGATATCCAAAGTTCAGTCAAGGATTCAGGAGCTGCTACACAGTCAAAGGGTATCCATTCATGCAGCAATGCGAGTGATGGGATTGATGGTGTCAACCATAGGCGTGCGCACGGGGGGTGCCTGGTGCGCACAGGCACCCCCTAATGTCCGGCACCCCCTACACGCTACGCCTGCAGCATGGTGATCCCTGTTCGTTCCTGTGCTTCCTCCCGCCACCAGTCAGCTCTCTCTCTACGCCTCCCGCCCGCGCTCTGTCTCCCCCTCCTGTCCCCGGCTATCTCCCCCCTGTTGTCCTCACTCTGTCTACCCCCTCCCGTACGCGGCTCTCTCCCCCCTCCTGTCCGCGCTCTGGATCGCCCTCACATCTGCGGCTCTCTTCCCCCCTCCTGTCCGCGCTCTGTATCGCCCTCCCATCTGCGGCTCTCTCCCCCCTCCTGTCCGCGCTCTGTATCGCCCTCCCATCTGCGGCTCTCTCCCCGCTTCCGTCCGCGCGCTGTCTGCCCCTCCCGTCTGCGGCTCTCTCCCCCCTCACGTCCGTGCTCTGCAGGTGTGCAGCCACAGCCTCAGGCCACCATTCCTCTTGGGAGGGCTCAGTCGGAGCTGGAGCCGAGTGAAACACACCGCTCAGCAGTCAGTCGGTAAGTGTTAAGGACACTGCAGTGCTGCAGGCCTGCAGCTGTGCCAGTTCATGTACAAAAAGTTACCCACCCCCCCTAAAAAAAAAAATCTGTAGACTGTAGGACTTCAAATGCACTCAAAAAAGAAAAGAAAAGAAGCCTGTTTATACATTATACATACACAGATTTTATATATATATATATATATATATATATATATATATATATATATATATATGTGTGTGTGTGTGTGTGTGTGTGTGTATATATATATATATATATATATATATATATATATATATATATAGCAACATATCAGGCGGCACTCCACTTCATCAAGGTAATCATAAAAAGCTGGTGCCTTCCAAATGGAGAAAAGACGTTTCCCTTCCCCATATAAAAATCATCTGTGGGGTGGCACTCACGGCGATGAAACAAGACAGGAGCCTTGTGGTACTGTCAACGTTTCAATGTACAAATACATACATTTTCATTATATATATATATATATATATATATATATATATATATATATATATATATATATATATATATATATATATATATATATATATATATATATATATATATATATATATATATATATATGACCAGCGGTGCGGCTGCATCACTCAGGTTTCCGGAAAGAAATACAGATACTCTCTGTTCTAGTAACGTGTAGCTTGACAAAAGTTTATAAAACTGAAAGCTCGTACCGTGTGGTGTAATGCGAATTTAAGCTCATAGTGTGTGGTGTAATGTCAATTTCAACTCATACTGTGTGGTGTAATGTGAATTTCAGCTCATACTGTGTGGTGTAATGAGAATTTTGGATCATACTGTGCGGCGTAATGTGAATTTCGTCTCATGCTGTGGGGCGTAATGTAAATTTCGGCTCATACTGTGCGGCGCAATGTGAATTTCGGCTCATATCATGTGGCATAATCTGAATAAGGGGCACTACTGTCAGTAGCTGGTGAGCATGGAGACATGTGACAAATGCTGGTGTCCTGCAGAGGAGGGGTCTGATGGCATAGAAAGAGGCAGATGTAGCTCTGATTGCACACATGTAAATTATAAACCTTACTTGTGTTATATTAAAACTGAAATGTTCAGCCCCCTAAATATGCCATATTTTTCAGAGTGGTCCACTCAAAATCAGGGTGTAGGTGCTGGGAGGGTTACGAGGGGTAGGGTGCGTGGGGAGGGGAATGCACATGCACCTAGGCCCACCACTCTCTAGTTAAGCCACTGGGTCAGGGATAGATTGGGGAAGTGTAAGCAGCAATAGGGTGCAGCAGCAGCTAGGACTCAGGGATATGCCGTACCCGGACAGTCAGTACCAGCCGGCGGTCGCACCATTATGTTTTTTTATATTTCTCTGGGGTGTATTATATCTACTTTATTATTAGGAAAGAGAGAATTAGATTAAGCCATGTGATTTTACTGCAAGAATGTAAAAAGGTTCTAGACATGTCCCTGTGTGGTTCTAGATACGCCCCAAAAGGCGGTGCTAGACACGCCCCTCCTGCGGTGCACCCCCTAATGCAATTAGCTGCGCACGCCTATGATGTCAACATTCAACATGGTGGAGTATGCCCAGTTCCACTCGAGGACTCTGCAGTATCTGATCCTTGACAAATGAAATGGGTTTCATCAGATGATAAAAATGCAGACTATGGTCCTTACGGTGGAAGTAAGGAGGTCGTTAGCCTGGTGGCTACAGACATCCCATCTGGACAAATTGGGGCTGATGGGATAGCCCCTGGTGATACAGTTTTCCGCGGTCATTGACCCCCCCCCTCCTTCATGATACCCCCTAAAGATCAAGTAAAATACAGTATATCAATCCTATTTCTACAAGATATAACAGTGAGTTAAGTACTTGGAAAGACTTGACCTACTTATGAGCAGGATTTTTTAAATAAGTTCTGTAGCAAGAAAATAAATTGTTGTAGATTAAAATCTAGTTATATACCAAATAATTTGGAGTATAAAATAAATTTTGAGTATCTCCATCAAAAGTTAGTGTGCAAGTAGAGACCCCCAAGGAACGCCAGCCATATCTTCCAATTTTTTTTTATAGGGGACCAGGGTGAAGCTGCCAATAAATAGCACTGTTTGCCCCTATCCCTTAAACCAGAGGTTCTCAAACTCGGTCCTCGGGGGCACACACATTGCATGTTTTGCAGGTAACCCAGCAAGTGCACAGGTGTATTAATTACTCACGGACACATTTTAAAAGGTCCGCAGGTGGAGCTAATTATTTCACTTGCGATTCTGTGAGGAGACCTGCAAAACATGCACTGTGTGTGCCCCCGAGGACCGAGTTTGAGAACCTCTGCCTTAAACTGTTTGTTTCTGGTTAGGAACAGATTAATACTATCCATTTAGAAGAGTGTGGTGTGCATCCTACACTATTTTAATACATCTGCTAGTGACCCTACTTCTTTTCCAAATAATTGCCTTATCGTATAGTAAACAGTCTATTTTGTTGCTATTTTTTTCCCCTTGCAAGTAAATATAATAGGACTCATCGGGTCAAAATGTAAAATGCAACATTTGCGTACATGCGAAAATGCATGTGAACACTTGTGTTTCTGAGGCTGTATAGTGAGTTCCGAAGCTATATTTATTTTGCATAGAGTATATCTAAATCTAGCACATAAATGTGGCTTAAAGGGTTGGTAATGATGTGCATTTTCACTCCCTCATTATACTAAATGTACACGATAATGCCACCAATTCTCCTCTCAGAGTATAGGCTTGACTGCTGAGATCTTGGGTGGAACCAGGTTGTTGTGGAAGGCATGGCCATGCTTCATCGGATGAAGAAATTGTTGAGGAGGGCATGGCAGTGCCATCTTGATGTGACTTTGCAGTCACCCACCACCCCTCCTCAGTCCCCCTGAGTATAAAATATGCTCAGCTCAAAATACTTATGTAAGTGCGCAGTGCAATTTTATGCAAGTCCTTTTACATTGCACAAATTGGACTTTATCAAGAGTAATTCAGGCCCCTAGACTCTAGTGTGCATTAGAACTTTGTAACATTAATTAGATACTTTCTAAGCAGAGTTTTTCAAACTATACTTAAAAAAATAAAAATTAAAAATGACCACAGTTGCTGAGCCTTCTCTTTGTATGTACGTACGTACGTACGTACGTACGTACGTACATACATACATGCCCTCCCGGTTGCAGTATCACATGCCCTATGTCAATGTGTGTTAAACTGCAATCACAAATAACTGTTTGACGCAGGAAGCTTTAGAAACTGTGAAGTCAGCAGATGATGTAGGGGTGTGACCTGGCGTTTATGCATTTCCTAGTACATTCTCTTCCCCTGAAAGTTGGCTGTGCCATTTCAACTTTCGTAGTTACTGTTATATACTCTTTGCTAGAGAGTATCTAACAAGTGCTGCAAGATCCTTTCAATTCTAAGGGAAACAAAATTGGCCACACAAGATTGGCTTCTCCTTTTTAAAATCTCAGTTTTCCAGATATACAGTACATGGGCCTTTACAGTATATACATTTTTTTTTGGTTTAATTAATGTAAATATGTTCATGGAATACGTTCTTTCTTGTGGTGGTACATAATACATTAAGGGTGGCTAGTTAGTTATGAAGTAAACTTGTAAACTGTGCTCCATTCTTATGATAAAAGTGAACCTTGATATCTTTTAATTAACAGCTGCTCTGCAGAAACGAGTGGAAGAACTGGAAAGAATCAATGCAGAATTTCATCGGACCAAGCAGCAACTGGAGCAGGAATTTAATCAGAAGAGGGCAAAATTTAAAGAGCTGTATTTAGCCAAAGAAGGTAAGCCTTGATAATTTAGGTATTTTGGGCTCAAGGCTTGCAATTTTATTAACTTCATTAAGTAATTATTTTATTTTTATTTTTTTAGGCACTTAGAGGTCTATTTATTATCATTATTTTTACTAAAATAATGTGTGAAAGGGTGTTTTCACACCCTTTTCACATTATTTTTGTATTACCTGAATGTATTAAAGGGCATTTGGAGCAGTTTTCATGAAAAACTGCTCCAAACCCTTTAATTCACTTTTTTTAAGCAACCCTCATCTCATTCCTCATACTTATAATGGGAAATGTGATATGGCCAAATTTAAAAAAAAAAAAATACCGTAGTGTGCCCTGTGATAATCTCGCCAGCTCAGGCTGGCGTAATCACAGGGCAGCACTGCGATCTGCACCCTTTTGCCCAGCTTTCTCTGCCCTTGGCAGAGAAAGCTGAGCGGGGACCCGGCTCCAGAGATCAGCTATGTGTGTCCGATGGAGAAGTGTGAAAAGAAAAAAGTAAAAACACCCCAAAAAACAATACTCGCCTGTCCATGGTGCCGGTGTCCGCTGTTCCGCTGAGCGCTGCAGGGCGCTGGCTCCCTTATGTGCTGCGCTGTGACCCCAGTGCAGTAAAGTAATGCTGCAAAGTGGCAGCGCACTTTTCAGCACCGGGGATCACCGCGTAGCACGCTGGATCCGGCGCCCCGGCAGCCAAGCAGGAGCAGCGTGGACTGGTTTCCTGGACTGGTAAGTATATTGATCCGCTGGGTGGGGTCCGCGGCACGTGGGGTTAGTCACGACAGAGGTAGGGGGTGTCGACCAGGCGGTGATGTGGGCAGGTATGGGGCATGAGCAGTAGGACTTCGGAGCATTTTTTACGAAAAATACCCCGATGATGCTGCGGAGTGTCATCGCTGGGACAGAGCTTGACCGCAAGCTCTGTCCCGGCATGCGATAATTGATACACCCCTGCGATGTAATCAGTTATCGCAGTGCGAGTTTGGGCGATTTTATCACCTGTTATGGCCCCTTAATCTGTTACCATATTCTAGTCTAGCTATTTGTTCTTTCTTTTTTTATGCAGTAGGTATTAAGGTTTTGAAAGTGGTTGTTAATAAAAATTTGCTTGTCTAGACTTTACTTGTTTATTATGGTTACAGTTTAGAAATATGTAAATACAATTATTGAATAAAAATGTCTGTGTAGCTTGCTTTAAGCAGCACACATACGTGCAGATCTAGATGACCTTTGGTTTTACATGATTATTGTTTCTGATGGAAACTTTTATGGAAATGGATAAGCTTTTATAGCACAAGACAGAAAATGTGGTCAGTGAAAACCACAATTAACATGTGTGCTGTCATCAGCTGGCTGCAAACCTTGTTCTTATTGTGGCCCTGTCATCCATCTTGGTTACAGGCATTTGCACAGTTTGGCTTTCCTAAATGGATCTGCAATCAGACATGTCAAATGAGATGATGATTTATGTGCACAATTGCTTGCTACAGTACTTTTGGTAACAAACTGATTTTTCTCAATGGTGACCATGAGCACTTAGAAAATCTGAATGTGTTTAACTGTTTGTACCTACAGTATGTCAGTAAGGTCAAACCAAGCACTATTTTGGATTTTCACCCAGTGGTCATCCGTGGCTTTCTCCATTGCCATTTTGTGTGACAGTGATTTATTAAAAGAAAACAGTGCTACAGTTAAAACACAGGTTTAATCACTTAATGAGTATTAATAATTAATACTTAGACGAGGGACAGAGCATCTGTTGTATTTATTACAGGTATCTGCACAACCATGTAATCTGTGTCATGTGGTCTGGCTGGAACAACCTGTCAGTCGGTCACATCAGGATGCCCAGAGCAGCACACCTCCAGGAGATGTGTCAGTGACCTGCCAAATGCTATTTTATAGGAAGTTCATACACATCAGTTCTGTCATCAGCACAGATGTACCAGATTCCTTTTAGCTGGCATTTATGTATGTGTGACACCTGGGAAAAGGAGGGGACTTTTGTACCCTTATATAATTACATAAATAAAGGATGACTTATTTGAGTGTGTTCACAAGTAGGTCTGTATATTTTAAATATACTTTTTTTGCATTTATGTACCAAATAAAATGTGTGAAAAATAAATGTGGGCTAGTCCACATTTTGCGTTTAGATGCATACTGGACTTTTTGTTTTGTAAATGTGCATAGGCCTAAAATCTATATTATTATTATTATTATTATTATTATTTGTTTTTTGGTATGGTTTTTACAACACTCAACAAATGAGAGCAGGTCATTGTTGTATTGGAGATTCTAGTGTGCGAGCAGACTAGACCCTAAGTCACAACCCCCAGTCCCAGAAAAAGTAGAGCAGATGAATGGGAGCATGCTGCTCCTTCGTCTGATAACACATGTCATAATAATGCAGATTGCATTTCACTTGGCAGCATTTTCCCTTGTCCTGTTTATAAAACAGTAAAGCTTTCCGCGCTGACAGAGTTTAGATGTGTGGTGTGTACACATGCAGCTATCATGCCTGCCAAGTTATACTTGTGTAGTCAACTTTCATCTAAATACAAGGGACCAACTGACCTGGGGAATTGCCTGTGTATAGGTAATGTAGCTTTTCTTTCTCGTACGTCCTAGAGGATGCTGGGGACTCCGTAAGGACCATGGGGACAGACGGGCTCCGCAGGAGACATGGGCACTTTAAGAAAGACTTTAGGTCTGGGTGTGCACTGGCTCCTCCCTCTATGCCCCTCCTCCAGACCTCAGTTTGATACTGTGCCCAGTGGAGACTGGGTGCTTTTCAGAGAGCTCTCCTGAGTTTTCTGACAGAAAGTGTATTTGTTAGGTTTTTATTTTCAGGGAGCCTGCTGGCAACAGACTCCCTGCATCGAGGGACTGAGGGGAGAGAAGCAGACCTACTTCTGTGAGTTTCAAGGCTCTGCTTCTTAGGCTACTGGACACCATTAGCTCCAGAGGGAGTCAGAACACAGGTATCACCCTGGAGTTCGTCCCGGAGCCGCGCTGCCATCCTCCTCACAGAGCCGGAAGATAGAAGCCGGGTGAGTATGAGAAGAAAAGAAGACTTCAGAGCGGCAGAAGACTTCATGATCTTCACTGAGGTAACGCGCAGCGGTGAAGCTGTGCGCCATTGCTCCCATACACCTCACACACGCCAGTCACTGTAAGGGTGCAGGGCGGGGGGGGGGCGCCCTGGGCAGCATATAAACCTCTTTTCTGGCAAAAATAGTATATATACAGCTGGCCACTGTGTGTGTGTGTGTGTGTGTGTGTGTGTGTGTGTGTGTATATATATGTATGTGTGTGTATATATATATATATATATATATATATATATATATATATATATATATATATATATATATATAGAGCCCCCGCCAGTTTTCGGTATATTTGAGCGGGACAGAAGCCCGCCACCGAGGGGGCGGGGCTTCTCGCTCAGCACTCGCCAGCGTCATTTTCTCCACAGCACAGCTGAGAGGAAGCTCCCCCAGACTCTTCCCTGCTTATACCACAGTTAAAGAGGTTTTTAAAGAAGAGGGGGGGGCACATAATTAGGCGCATATATACATTTATACACAGCGCTACTGGGTAAACATATGTTTATTGTGTTTTTTCCTGGGTCATATAGCGCTGGGGTATGTGCTGGCATACTCTCTCTCTGTCTCTCCAAAGGGCCTTGTGGGGGAACTGTCTTCAGATAAGAGGATTCCCTGAGTGTGTGGTGTGTCGGTACGCATGTGTCGACATGTCTGAGGTAAAAGGCTCTCCTAGGGAGGAGGGGGAACAAATGAATGGGGTGTCTCCGTCGACAACGCCGACACCTGACTGGATGGATATGTGGAATGTTTTAAGTGCTAATGTAAATTTATTGCACAAAAGATGAGAAGGAACAGCCAGGGAGTCAACCCATGTCTGTCCCTATGTCGCAGGGGCCTTCAGGGTCTCAAAAGCGCCCACTATCCCAAATAATAGTCATAGATACCGACACGGATTCTAACTCCAGTGTCGACTACGATGATGCAAAGTTACAGCCAAAATTGGCTAAAAGTATTCAATATATGATTATTGTAATAAAAGATGATTTGCATATCAAACCCCCTGTCCCTGACACGAGGGTACACATGTATAGGGTAAAGAAACCTGAGGTAAACTTTCCCCCATCTCATGAATGAGTTATTGAAAAGGCTTGGAAATCTCTAGTCAAGAAACTGCAGATTCCCAAAAATGGATTCTTAGGGCGTATCCTTTCCCGACTAAGGACAGGATACGGTAAGAATCTTCCCCAAGAGGGAAAAAAGCTTGGACACGCTTATCCAAAAAAGGTAGCGCTGCCATTATGGCTACCCTCAGGGAACCTGCTGATCGCAGACAGCAGGCTACCTGGAAGTCCATTTACACAATCTAGTACCTTACTCAACCCGGCGTTGGGGTCGGCTTGGGTTTGTGGTGCTGTAGCAGCAAGGATAGGTACCTTATCGACGGAAATTAATACCCTGGATAAGGATACCGGTTTATAGACCCTGGGTCATATTAAAGATGCTGTCTTATATATGGGAAATGCTCAAAGAGACATTGGCCTACTGAGTTCTAGAAATCACCGCTATGTCGATTTCTGCTAGACGAGTCCTATGGACCCGGCAATGGACAGAAGGCATATGGAGGTTTTACCTTACAAGGGTGAAGAATTGGTTGGGGAAGGTCTCTCTGACCTGGTCTTCACAACTACTGCAACTGAATAAAATTTTTGCCATGTATTTCCTCACAGCCTAAGAAAGCACCACATTAACAAATGTGGTCCTTTCGGTTATATAGAAACAAGAGAGTACGAAGATAGTCTTTTCTTGCCAGAGGTAAGGTCAGGGAAAACAAGCTGCCAACCACAGCTAGTTCCCAGGAGCAGAAGTCCTCCCCGGCCTCTATAAAATCCACAGCGTGATGCGGGAACTCCGCTGAGGGAGTCCGCCACAGGGGGGGCACGTCTTCGACTGGTCAGCCACATCTGGGTTCACTCACAGGTGGATCCCGGGGCAATAGAAATTATTTCCCAGGGTTACAAGCTGGAGTTCGAACAAGTGTCTCCTTGCCGGTTTCTAAAATCGGCCTTAACAGCTTCTCCCCCAGAAAGGGAGCTACTGTTAAATGCAATTCACAAAGTGTATCATCAACAGGTGGTGGTCAAAGTTCCCCTACTTCTACATGAGAAGGGGTAGTAAATCAACCCTGTTAGTAGTCCCGAAACCGGACAGTTCGGTCAGACCCATTTTACATTTAAAATCCTCGAACCTATACTTGAAAAGGTTCAAGTTCAAGGTGCAATCGCTCAGAGCGGTCATCGCCAGCCTAGAAAGGGGGAGATTTTATGGTATCCCTGGACATAAAGGATGCATACCTTCATGTTCCCATATATCCACCTCATCAGGCGTACCTAAGAATTGCGGTACAGGTTGTCATTACCAGGGTTTTCCACCGAGGATTTTCACCAAGGTAATGGCGGAAATGATGGTGCTCTTGCGCAAGCAGGATGTCGCAATTAGTATCGCTTTCACTGAAGGTGTTACAGCAACACAGCTGTTTTCTCTGACGTCCTAGTGGATGCTGGGAACTCCGTAAGGACCATGGGGAATAGCGGCTCCGCAGGAGACTGGGCACAAAAAGAAAGCTTTAGGACTACCTGGTGTGCACTGGCTCCTCCCCCTATGACCCTCCTCCAAGCCTCAGTTAGATTTTTGTGCCCGACCGAGCAGGGTGCAATCTAGGGGGCTCTCCTGAGCTTCTTAGATAAAAGTTAGTTTTAGGTTTTTTATTTTCAGTGAGACCTGCTGGCAACAGGCTCACTGCATCGAGGGACTAAGGGGAGAAGAAGCGAACCTGCCTGCTTGCAGCCAGCTTGGGCTTCTTAGGCTACTGGACACCATTAGCTCCAGAGGGATCGAACACAGGCCCAGCCTCGGAGTCCGGTCCCAGAGCCGCGCCGCCGGCCCCCTTACAGAGCCAGAAGCAAGAAGAGGTCCGGAAAATCGTCGGCAGAAGACATCAGTCTTCATCAAGGTAGCGCACAGCTGCAGTGCTGTGCGCTACCTTGATGAAGACTGATGTCTTCTGCCGCCGATGTGTGGCTGCTCCTCATGCACACCTCACACTGCGGTCACTGATGGGTGCAGGGCGCTGGGGGGGGCGCCCTGAGCAGCAATATTAACACCTTGGCTGGCAAAAATACATCGCATATAACCCCCAGGGCTATATGGATGTACATTAACCCCTGATAGAATCCATAAAAATGCGGGAGAAAAGTCCGCGAAAAAGGGGCGGAGCTATCTCCTTCAGCACACTGGCGCCATTTTTCCCTCACAGCTCCGTTGGAGGGAAGCTCCCTGGCTCTCCCCTGCAGTTAATACACTACAGAAAGGGTTAAAAAGAGAGGGGGGGCACAATTTAGGCGCAGTATACATATATATATGCAGCTATAAGGGAAAACACTTTTTATAGGTGCTATCCCTGTGATATATAGCGCCCTGGTGTGTGCTGGCATACTCTCCCTCTGTCTCCCCAAAGGGCTTTGTGGGGTCCTGTCCTCTATCAGAGCATTCCCTGTGTGTGTGCTGTGTGTCGGTACGGCTGTGTCGACAGGTATGTGGAGGATAATGAGGTGGAGGCGGAGCGAATGCCTGTAAATATGTTGTCACCCCCTGCGGGGTCGACACCGGTGTGGTTGAACTTATGGAAGGATTACGTGAAAGTGTCAACTCCTTACATAAAAGGTCGACGACACAGAACAGCCGGCTACTCAGCTTGTGCCTGTTCCAGCGTCTCAAATGTCATGGGGGCTCTAAAATCGCCCGCTACCTCAGATAACAGACACAGATGTCGACACGGATACTGACTCCAGTGTCGACGTCGATGAGACTGGTGTACCCTCCAAATAGGTCCACCCGTTACAGGATTGAGGCAATGAAAAATGTATTACACATTTATGATTATACCCCAGGTACCACATAAAAGGGTATTGTGTTTGGTGAGAGAAAACTATTAGTAGTTTTTCCTGCATCTGAGAAATTAAATGAGGTGTGTGAGGAAGAGTGGTCTTCCCCCGGTAAGAAATTGAGAATTTCTAAAACGGTTATTGGCAGCGTACCCTTTCCCGCCAGAGGATAGGTCACGCGGGGAAACACCCCATAGGGTAGATACAGCGCTTACACGCTTATCAGAAAAGGTGGCACTACCGTCTCCGGATACGGCCGCCCTGAAGGGACCTGCTGATAGAAAGCAGGAGGTTACCCTATAACAGTGTTTCCCAACCACGGTCCTCAAGGCACACTAACAGTCCTGGTTTTAGTGATATCCAGGCTTTAACACAGGTGACTTAATTAGTACCTCAGTTATTTTGATTTAATCATCTGTGCTGAAACCTGGATATCACTAAAACCTGCACTGTTGGTGTGCCTTGAGGACCGCGGTTGGGAATGCCTGCCCTATAAGATATAGTCAGACACTAGGGCATTATATTGCGACCAGCCGTTGCTTCGGCATGGATGTGCAGTGCTCCCGCTGCGTGGTCAGATTCCCTGTCGGAAAATAACTATGGATAGGGACAATATTTTGCTGAAAATAGAGCATATAAAAGACGTGGTCTTATACATGCGTGATGCACAGAGGGATATTTGCCGGCTGGCATCAAAAATAAGCGCTAGGTCCATTGCCGCCAGACGGGTGTTATGGACTTGGCAATGGTCAGGCGATGCCGACTCGAATCGGCACATGGAAGTTGCCCTATAAGGGGGTAAAACTGTTTGGGGATGGTTTTTCAGACCTCGTTTCCACAGTTACTGTTGGGAAATCGATTTTTTTGCCACAGGCTACCCCACAACAAAAGAAAGCACCGTATCATCAAGTACAGTCCTTTCGGCCCCAGAAAAGCAAGAGGGCTAGAGGCTCATCCTTTCTGCCGAGAGGCAAAGGTAGAGGAAAAAGCTGCAACACACAGCTAGTTCCCAAGAGCAGAAGTCCTCCCTGCGTCCGGTAGGTCCACAGCATGGTGCGGGGGCTGCTCAGACGGACCCGGGTACGGTGGGGGCCCGTCTCAGAAATTTCAGCGGACAGTGGGCTCTCTCACATGGATCCCTGGGTCCTTCAAGTAGTATCTCAGGGGTACAGGCTGGAGTTCGAGATGTTCTTCCCCCCGCCGTTTCCTAAAATCTGCCTTACCGGCACCTCCCTCTGCCAGGGAGACGGTGTTGGTGGATATTCAACACTATAATCACAACAAGTGATTGTCAAGGTGCCCCTCCTTCAGCAAGGAAGGGGTTACTATTCCACAGTGGTTGTGGTACCGAAACGTTTCGGTGAGACCCATCTTGAAATTAAAATACTTGAACTTTTATATCAGAAGATTCAAGTTCAAGATGGAATCGCTCAGGGCGGATATTACGAGCCTGGACGAGGGGGATTACAGGGTCTCCCTGGACATCAAGGATGCGTACCTGCATGTCCCCATTTGCCCTCCTCACCAGGAGTACCTCAGATATGTGGTACAGGACTGTCACTATCAGTTCCAGACGCGGCCGGTGGAGTTGTCCACGGCACCGAAGGTCTTTACCTAGGTAATGGCAGAAGTGATGATACTCCTTCGCAAGAAGGAAGTTTTTATTATCCCGTACTTGGACGATCTCCTGATAAAGGCGAGGTCCAAAGAACAGTTGGTAGTGGGGGTAGCACTCTCTCGGGAAGTGCTACAACAGCACGACTGGATTCTCAATATTCCAAAGTCACAGCTGGTCCCGACGACACGTCTTCTGTTCCTGGGAATGTTTCTGAACGCAGACCAGAAAAGAGTGTTTCTTCCAGTGGAAAAAGCCGAGGAGTTGTCATCTCTAGTCAGAGACCTCCTAAAACCATGACAGGTGTCGGTACATCAATGCACACGAGTCCTGGGAAAAATGGTAGCTTCGTACGAAGCATAATTCCATTCGGAAGACTCCACGCAAGGACGTTCCAGTGGGACCTGTGGGACTAATGGTCCGGGTCCCATCTACAGATACAACAGCGGATAACCCTGTCAGCAAGAAACAGGGTGTCGCTGCTGTGGTGGCTGCAGAGGGCTCATCTACTAGAGGGCCGCAGATTCGGAATACAGGACTGGGTCCTGGTGACCACGGATGCCAGCCTTCGGGGCTGGGGTGCAGTCACACAGGGAAGAAATTTCCAAGGAGATTTCGCTTCACATAAATATTCTGCAGCGAAGGGCCATTTACAATGCCCTAAGCCAAGCAAGGCCCCTGTTTCAGAACCAGCCGGTACTGATCCAATCAGACGACATCACGGCGGTCGCCCATGTAAACAGACAGGGCGGCACAAGAAGCAGGATGGCGATGGCAGAAGCCACAAGGATTCTCCGATGGGCGACCTACACCCAGGAGAATGGGGACTTCATTCAGAAGTTTTCCAAATGCGGGTAAACCGTTGGGAATGACCACGGGTGGACATGATGGCGTCCCGCCTCAACAAGAAGTTGAAAAGATATTGCGCCCGGTCAAGGGACCCTCAGGCGATCGCTGGGGACGCTCTAGTGACACCGTGGGTGTACCAGTCGGTTTATGTGTCTCCTCCTCTACCTCTCATACCCAAGGTACTGAGAATAATAAGAAGGCGAGGAGTGAAAACCATACTCTTGGTTCCGGATTGGCCATGAAGAGCTTGGTACCCGGAACTTCAAGAGATGCTGGCAGAGGACCCTTGGCCTCTGCCGCTTAGACAAGACCTGCTGCAGCAGGGACCCTGTCTGTTCCAAGACTTACCGCGGCTGAGTTTGACGGCATGGCGGTAGAACACCGGATCCTAAAGGAAAAGGGTATTCCGAAGGAAGTCATCCCTACCCTGATCATAGCCAGGAAGGATGTCACCGCAAGACATTATCGCCGCATTTGGCGAAAATATTTGCTTGGTGGGAGGCCATGAAGGCCCCGACGGAGGAATTTCAACTATGTCGATTCCTGCACTTCCTGCAAGCAGGGGTGACGTTTGGGCCTCAAATTGGGTTCCATCAAGGTCCAGATTTCGGCTCTGTCGATTTTCTTCCAGAAAGAACTGGCTTCACTGCCTGAAGTTCAGACTTTGGTTAAAGGAGTACTACATATTCAGCCTCCTTTTGTGCCTCCTGTGGCACTTTTTGGATCTCAACGTGGTGTTGGATTTCCTAAAGTCGCATTGGTTGAGCCACTTAAAACCATGGAGCTAAAGTATCTCGCGTGGAAAGTGGTCATGCTGTTGGCCTTGGCCTTGGCCAGGCGTGTGTCAGAATTGGCGGCTTTGTCATGTAAAAGCCCTTATCTGATTTTCTATATGGATTGGGCAGAGTTGAGGACTCGTCCTCAGTTTCTCCCAAAGGTGGTCTCAGGTTTTCACTTGAACCAACCTATTGTGGTGCCTGCGGCTACTAGGGACTTGGAGGATTCCTAGTTGCTGGACGTAGTCAGGGCCCTGAAAATTTTATTTTTCCAGGACGGCTGGAGTCAGGAAAACTGACTCGCTGTTTATCCTGATGGCACCCAACAAGCTGGGTGCTCCTGCTTCTAAGCAGTCTATTGCGCACTGGATTTGTAGCACTATTCAGCTGGCGCATTCTGCGGTAGGATGACCGCATCCTAAATCAATAAAAGCCCATTCCACAAGGAAGGTGGGCTCATCTTGGGCGGCTGCCCGAGGGGTCTCGGCTTTACAACTTTGCCGAGCAGCTACTTGGTCAGGGGCAAACACGTTTGCAAAATTCTATGAATTTGATACCCTGGCTGAGGAGGACCTGGAGTTCTCTCATTCGGTGCTGCAGAGTCATCCGCACTCTCCCGCCCGTTTGGGAGCTTTGGTATAATCCCCATGGTCCTTACGGAGTTCCCAGCATCCACTAGGACGTCAGAGAAAATAAGAATTTACTTACCGATAATTCTATTTCTCGTAGTCCGTAGTGGATGCTGGGCGCCCATCCCAAGTGCGGATTGTCTGCAATACTTGTACATAGTTATTGTTAACTAATCGGGTTCTTGTTGTGAGCCATCTATTCAGAGGCTCCTCTGTTATCATGCTGTTAACTGGGTTTCATATCACAAGTTGTACGGTGTGATTGGTGTGGCTGGTATGAGTCTTACCCGGGATTCAAAATCCTTCCTTATTGTGTACGCTCGTCCGGGCACAGTATCCTAACTGAGGCTTGGAGGAGGGTCATAGGGGGAGGAGCCAGTGCACACCAGGTAGTCCTAAAGCTTTCTTTTTGTGCCCAGTCTCCTTCGGAGCCGCTATTCCCCATGGTCCTTACGGAGTTCCCAGCATCCACTACGGACTACGAGAAATAGAATTATCGGTAAGTAAATTCTTATTTTTTCAATATCCCGAAGTCGCAGTTGATTCCTACAACTGGTCTGACTTTCTTGGGCATGATTCTGGATACGGTCCAGAAAAGGGTTTATCTGCAGATAGAAAAGGCTCAGGAACTCATGACTCAGGTCAGGAACCTATTGAAGCCAAAACAGTTGTCAGTGCATTACTGCACTCGAGTCCTGGAAAAGATGGTGGCGTCATACAAACCTTCCAATGGGACCTACTGGCAAGTGGTCCGAATCACATCTACAGATTCATCAGTTGATCGCCCTGTCCCCCAGGGCCAGGTTATCTCTCCTGTGAGGGTGCTCACCTTCTAGAGGGCCGCAGGTTCGGCATTCAGGACTGGATTCTGGTGACCACGGACGAGAGCCTCCGAGGTTGGGGAGCAGTCACACAGGAGAGAAACTTCCAGGGTCTTGGGTCAAGTCAAGAGACTTGTCTTCACATCAACGTCCTGGAGCTGAGGGCCATATACAACGCCCTTCTTCAAGCGGAGACCTTGTTTCGCGACTTACCAGTACTGATCCAATCAGACAACATCACCGCAGTGGCTCATGTAAACCGCCAGGGCGGCACAAGGAGCAGAGTGGCAAGAAGCCACCAGGATTCTTCACTGGGCGAAAAATCATGTAAGCGCAATGTCAGCAGTGTTCATCCCAGGAGTGGACAACTAAGAAGCAGACTTCCTCAGCAGACACGACCTGCATCCAGGAGTGGGGACTTCATCAGGAAGTCTTCACACAGATTGCAAGTCAGTAGGGACTGCCCCAAATAGACATGAGGACGTCCCGCCTGAACAAAAAGCTGAAAAGATATCGCGCCAGGTCAGTAGACCCTCAGACGGTAGCTGTGGACGCCCTAGTGACACCGTGGGTGTTCCAGTCGGTCTGTGTGTTTCCTCCTCTTCCTCTCATCCCAAAGGTGTTGAGAATAATAAGAAAAAGAGGAGTGCAGACAATTCTCATTGTTCCAGATTGGCCACGAAGGGCCTGATATCCGGATCTGCAGGAGAATGCTCACAGAAGATCAGTGGCATCTTCCTCTAAGACAGGACCTGTTGCAACAGGGGCCCGGTCTGTTCCAAGACTTACCGCAGCTGCATTTGACGGCATGGCGGTTGAACGCCGGATCCTAGCGGTAAAGGGCATTCCGGATGAGGTCATTCCTACGCTGATAAAGGCTAGGAAAGACGTGGCAACTAAACATTATCACCGTATATGGCGAAAATATGTTTCTTTGTGTGAGGCCAGGAATACTCCTACGGAAGAATTCCATCTGGGCTGTTTTCCTTCACTTCCTATAAACTGGAGTGAATTTGGGCCTAGAAGTAGGCTCCATTAAGGTGCAGATTTCGGCCTTATTCAATTTCTTTCAAAAAGAATTGGCTTCTCTCCCAGAAGGACAGACTTTTGTGAAGGGAGTGCTGCATATTCAGCCTCCTTTTGTACCTCCGGTGGCGCCTTGGGACCTTAACGTGGTGTTGAGTTTCCTTAAGGCGCACTGTTTTGAACCACTTAAAATGGTGGAGTGAAAATATCTCACTTGAAAGGTGGCCATGTTGTTAGCCTTGGCTTCGGCTAGGCGAGTGTCGGAATTGGCGGCTTTGTCTCATAAAAGCCCCTATCTGTTTTTTGTTTTTCTCTGACGTCCTAGTGGATGCTGGGACTTCCGTAAGGACCATGGGGAATAGCGGCTCCGCAGGAGACTGGGCACAAAAAGTAAAAGCTTTAGACTAGCTGGTGTGCACTGGCTCCTCCCCCTATGACCCTCCTCCAAGCCTCAGTTAGATTTTTGTGCCCGAACGAGAAGGGTGCATGCTAGGTGGCTCTCCTGAGCTGCTTAGAAGTAAAAGTTTAAATAGGTTTTTTATTTTCAGTGAGTCCTGCTGGCAACAGGCTCACTGCATCGTGGGACTAAGGGGAGAAGAAGCGAACTCACCTGCGTGCAGAGTGGATTGGGCTTCTTGGCTACTGGACATTAGCTCCAGAGGGACGATCACAGGTTCAGCCTGGATGGGTCCCGGAGCCGCGCCGCCGGCCCCCTTACAGAGCCAGAAGAGCGAAGAGGTCCGGAGAAATCGGCAGCAGAAGACGTTCCTGTCTTCAGATAAGGTAGCGCACAGCACTGCAGCTGTGCGCCATTGCTCTCAGCACACTTCACACTCCGGTCACTGAGGGTGCAGGGCGCTGGGGGGGGAGCGCCCTGAGACGCAATAAAACATGTTTAAACCTTATATGGCTAAAGAAATACATCACATATAGCTCCTGGGCTATATGGATGCATTTCACCCCTGCCAGTTTTCCTAAAAAAAGCGTGAGAAAAGGCCGCCGTGAAGGGGGCGGAGCCTATCTCCTCAGCACACAAGCGCCATTTTCCCTCACAGTTCCGCTGGAAGGAAGGCTCCTAGACTCTCCCCTGCAGTCCTGCTACAGAATCAGGGTAAAACAAGAGAGGGGGGGCACTATTGGCAGCTAATATAAAACAGCAGCTATAAAGGGAGTAACACTTACATAAGGTTATCCCTGTATATATATAGCGCTCTGGTGTGTGCTGGCAAACTCTCCCTCTGTCTCCCCAAAGGGCTCGTGGGGTCCTGTCCTCTTTCAGAGCATTCCCTGTGTGTGTGCTGGGTGTCGGTACGATTGTGTCGACATGTATGAGGAAGAAAATGATGTGGAAGCAGAGCAATTGCCTGTGTTAGTGATGTCACCCCCTAGGGAGTCGACACCTGACTGGATGGTCGTATTTAAAGAATTACGTGACAGTGTCAGCACTTTGCAAAAAACTGTTGACGACATGAGACAGCCGGCAAATCAATTAGTGCCTGTTCAGGCGTCTCAGACACCGTCGGGGGCGCTAAAACGCCCGTTACCTCAGATGGTCGACACAGACCCAGACACGGATACTGAATCCAGTGTCGACGGTGAGGAGACAAACGTAATGTCCAGTAGGGCCACACGTTACATGATCACGGCAATGAAGGAGGCATTGAATATTTCTGACACTACAAGTACCACAAAAAAGGGTATTATGTGGGGTGTGAAAAAACTACCAGTAGTTTTTCCTGAATCAGATGAATTAAATGAGGTGTGTGATAAAGCGTGGTTTTCCCCCGATAAAAAACTGCTGATTTCTAATAAATTATTGGCACTATACCCTTTCCCGCCAGAGGTTAGGGCGCGTTGGGAAACACCCCCTAGAGTAGATAAGGCGCTCACACGCTTATCAAAACAAGTGGAGTTACCGTCTCCCGATACGGCCGCCCTTAAGGAACCAGCTGATAGAAGGCTGGAAAATATCCTAAAAGGTATATACACACATACTGGTGTTATACTGCGACCAGCAATCGCCTCAGCCTGGATGTGCAGTGCTGGAGTGGCTTGGTCGGATTCCCTGACTGAAAATATTGATACCCTGGATAGGGACAGTATATTATTAACTATAGAGCATTTAAAGGATGCATTACTATATATGCGAGATGCACAGAGGGATATTTGCACCCTGGCATCTAGAGTGAGTACGATGTCCATTTCTGCCAGAAGAGCGTTATGGACGCGACAGTGGTCAGGTGATGCGGATTCCAAACGACATATGGAAGTATTGCCGTATAAAGGGGAGGAGTTATTTGGGGTCGGTCTATCGGACCTGGTGGCCACAGCAACGGCTGGAAAATCCACCTTTTTACCCCAGGTCACCTCTCAGCAGAAAAAGACACCGTCTTTTCAAACTCAGTCCTTTCGTTCCCATAAGGGCAAGCGGGCGAAAGGCCACTCATTTCTGCCCCGGGGCAGAGGAAGGGGAAAAAGACTGCACCAGGCAGCCTCTTCCCAGGAGCAGAAGCCCTCCCCCGCTTCTGCCAAGTCTTCAGCATGACGCTGGGGCCTTACAAGCGGACTCAGGCACGGTGGGGGGCCGTCTCAAGAATTTCAGCGCGCAGTGGGCTCACTCGCAAGTGGACCCCTGGATCCTGCAGGTAGTATCACAGGGGTACAAATTGGAATTCGAGACGTCTCCCCCTCGCCGGTTCCTGAAGTCTGCTCTACCAACGTCTCCCTCCGACAGGGAGGCGGTAGTGGAAGCTATTCACAAGCTGTATTCCCAGCAGGTGATAATCAAGGTACCCCTCCTACAACAGGGAAAGGGGTATTATTCCACGCTGTTTGTGGTACCGAAGCCGGACGGCTCGGTGAGACCAATTTTAAATCTAAAATCCTTGAACACTTACACTTACATAAAAAGGTTCAAATTCAAGATGGAGTCACTCAGAGCAGTGATAGCGAACCTGGAAGAAGGGGACTATATGGTGTCTCTGGACATCAAAGATGCTTATCTCCATGTCCCAATCTACCCTTCTCACCAAGGGTACCTCAGGTTTGTGGTACAAAACTGTCATTATCAGTTTCAGACGCTGCCGTTTGGATTGTCCACGGCACCACGGGTCTTTACCAAGGTAATGGCCGAAATGATGATTCTTCTTCGAAGAAAAGGCGTCTTAATTATCCCTTACTTGGACGATCTCCTGATAAGGGCAAGGTCCAGGGAACAGTTAGAGGTCGGAGTAGCACTATCTCAGGTAGTGCTACGTCAGCACGGGTGGATCCTAAATATCCCAAAATCACAGCTGATTCCAACAACACGTCTACTGTTCCTGGGGATGATTCTGGACACAGTCCAGAAAAAGGTGTTTCTCCCGGAGGAGAAGGCCAGGGAGTTATCCGAGCTAGTCAGGAAACTCCTAAAACCAGGCCAAGTGTCAGTACATCAATGCACGAGAGTCCTGGGAAAAATGGTGGCTTCTTACGAAGCGATTCCATTCGGAAGATTCCAGGCAAGAACTTTTCAGTGGGATCTGCTGGACAAATGGTCCGGATCGCATCTTCAGATGCATCAGCGGATAACCCTATCTCCAAGGACAAGGGTGTCTCTCCTGTGGTGGTTACAGAGTGCTCATCTTCTAGAGGGCCGCAGATTCGGCATTCAGGATTGGATGCTGGTGACCACCGATGCCAGCCTGAGAGGCTGGGGAGCAGTCACACAGGGAAGAAATTTCCAGGGCTTGTGGTCAAGCATGGAAACGTCTCTTCACATAAATATCCTGGAACTAAGGGCCATTTACAATGCCCTAAGTCAAGCAAGGCCTCTGCTTCAGGGTCAGTCGGTATTGATCCAATCGGACAACATCACGGCAGTCGCCCACGTCAACAGACAGGGCGGCACAAGAAGCAGGAGGGCAATGGCAGAAGCTGCAAGGATTCTTCGCTGGGCGGAAAATCATGTGGTGGCACTGTCCACAAGCTGAGAGTCCGGTAATGGCGGCGGAGGCCACGATGAACCAGAAACGCCATTCCATTTAAGAGTTTCTTATGACAGCACCTGCTTGCTAACAGGGAGGGAATATGAAGTAAGGACATAACATCATGACTGAGACCCGGCCCTGGAACGCTGAGCAAGCCTCAGAAGACACCTCAAAGGTAAAAAATAATGTCCAGTAGTCCGGATCGTGACAGCACCCCCCCCCTTTAGGAGTGGCCCCAGGACACTTCTTTGGCTTCAGTGGAAACTTTGAATGGAAATTCCGAACCAGTGTAGGAGCATGGACATCAGAAGCATTGGTCCAGGAACGTTCCTCAGGGCCATAGCCCTTCTAGTCGATCAGATATTGAAGTTGACCATAACGGAAGAGTGAATCCAGAATCTTGGCAACTTTATACTCAACACCCTGTTGAGTCTGGACCTTGGGAGCCGAAGGAAGTGCTGAATGGAATAGATTCAGGATCAGCGGTTTCAGAAGGGAAACATGAAATGTCCTGGGAATTTTTAAGAATGGAGGAAGTTGAAGTTTGAAGGCTACCGGGTTGATGACTTGTTCAATTCGAAAAGGACCGATATATCGGGGAGCAAATTTAATTCTTGGAACTCTTAACCTCAGATTCTTCGTAGATAGCCAAACACGATCACCCACTTTAAGGGCAGGAATTGCCCTACGCTTCCTATCTGCAAGCTTCTTATATCTAAAAGATGCCTTGAGTAGAGCCGCTGGAACGTTCTTCCAGTTATTTGAAAACTGACGAAGAGTGATATCAGCTGCTGGCACTGAAGTTGCTGGAAGCGGTTGAAATTCTGGAACTTTGGGGTGGAATTCATAATTAGTGAAGAATGGCGTAGAAGAGGATGATGAATGATATTGGTTGTTATGACAAAACTCGGCCCAAGGAAGAAGTTAAACCCAGTCATCTTGGGATGAAGATACATAAATTCGGAGGAAGGCCTTCAAGTCCTGATTCACCCTCTCAGTTTGACCATTATTTTGGGGGTGATACGCTGTGGAGAATTTCAATTTGACTTGGAGGGCCAGACATAAACTTCGTCAAAACTTGGCCACGAACTGTACTCCTCTGTCAGAAATTATCTCCTCAGGGAGGCCATGTAGTCTGAAAATCTCTTGAATAAACACTTGAGCCAACTTGGAAGCTGACGGAAGACCGGTGAGGGGAATGAAATGAGCCATCTTGGTGAACCGGTCAACTACCACCCAGATGGTATTAAACTTGTTACACACAGGAAAATCCGTTATGAAGTCCATTGACAGATGGGTCCATGAACGATGAGGAACCAGTTGCCCAGCGGGTGACTGGCGAGGTACTTTGTGTTGGGCACATTTTGGACAGGAAGCAATAAACTCTGTGACATCTTTTTTCAGGGTCGGCCACGAGTATGATCTGGAGATAAATTCAAGGGTTTTCTGGATTCCAGCGTGTCCGGAAAAACGGGAAGCATGTGCCCAATACATGAGCTTCTTCCTTAGAGCCGGCTTAACAAAACTTTTCCCAGGTGGAGGCATAGAGTCCATCCTTACCGTGGAGAACGCCACTGGATTAATAATAGGATGCTTGTCCGTAGACTCAGACTCATTTTCTTGCTCCCAGGAGCGGGAAAGGGCATCAGCCTTGCGATTCTGTGACCCTGGACAGAACTGGAGTTTAAAGTCGAACCTAGAAAAGAAAAGTGCCCATATGGCTTGACGGGGGTTGAGACATTGTGCATTCTTCAAATACAGAAGATTTTTGTGATCTGTAAAAATCGTGATGGTATGGGAAGCGCCTTCTAGCAATTACCTCCACTCTTCCAGAGCCAGCTTAATAGCCAACAGTTCTTGATCGCCAATAGCGTAATTGCGCTCAGCAGGGGAAAACTTCAGAGAGAAGAAGCCTCAAGGATGCAGACGACCATCTTTGGCCCTTTGAGACAAGACCGCGCCCACTCCCACGGAGGAGGCATTCACCTCAAGGGTGAAGGGTAAGTTGGTATCTGGCTGTTTCAATACTGGAGCTGAGGTAAATATTTGCTTTAATAGATGGAAGGCTTGCACGGCTTCTTTAGACCATTTAGAGGGATTGGCACCCTTCTTGGTAAAGGTGGTGATAGGCGCCACAATGGTGGAAAAGTCTCGAATAAATTTTCTGTAATAGTTGGTCGAATCCTAAAAATCTCTGGACGCCCTTGAGAGTGGTAGATATTGGCCAATCCTGAATGGCTTGAAGTTTCTCTGGATCCATCTCTAGTCCGGAACCGGACACAATGTAGCCTAGAAACGGAATGGATTGGACTTCAAAGACGCATTTTTCCAACTTGCTGTAGAGATGATTGACACGAAGACGGGACAGGACTTCCTTCACCCAAAAACAATGTTCCTCCAGATCATTGGCAAAGATGAGGATGTCATCGAGGTATAACACGACATGACGATAGAGGATATCTCTAAAGATCTCGTTCACAAAATGTTGGAACACAGCTGGAGCGTTACTAAATCCGAAAGGCATGATGAGGTACTCATAATGTCCGTCACGAGTGTTAAATGCGGTCTTCCACTCGTCACCCTTCCGGATCCGAATGAGGTTATAGGCACCCCTCAAATCTAATTTTGTGAAGATGGTTGCTCCGCTAACCCGGTCAAAGCATTCGGTAATCAGAGGCAGAGGATACCGGTTCTTTAATGAGATGTCATTCAAACCTCTATAGTCAAATCATGGCCGCAGGCCACCATCTTTCTTCTTAACAAAGAAGAAACCTGCGCCGGCTGGAGAAGAAGGTCGAATAAAACCCTTTGCCAAATTTTCTTTAATGTACTCCTCCATGGAATGAGTTTCTGGTACAGACCACGGATACGTTCGACCTCGAGGTGGAACCTTCCCTGGGATGAGGTCAATAGGACAATCCCACTCCCTATGAGGGGGTAGGACATCAGCAGAAGCTTTACTGAACACATCTGTATGTCTTGATACTGAGGAGGTGGAACATCAGAAGACTTGGAGGTTGAAGAACATACAGGAAGTACTTTGGAAAGACAAGTCCCAGAACAGGACGAACCTCCAAGCCAGGATATGGGTCGTCCTCCAGACAATCAGAGGATTATGCAAACAAAGCCATGGAAGGCCCGGAACCACCGGATGGGTGGCCTTTGTAATCACCAAAAAGGAAATTAATTCTGAATGAAGAACTCCTACTTTCAAACGAACTGGTAGAGTCCTAGAAGAAATGACTGCATCAGAAATCTTGCTGCCATCCACGGCAGTCAAAGAAATGGAAGACGAAAGTCTCTCAGTGGGTAGAGACCACTACTTGACGTATTCCTCAGCAGCCGCTACTGAGTCTAACAGAGCAATAATGTTCTACGCTGACCCACTTGGAGTGAAACTGGGAGATTACAATCACTTGAAGATGGAGAGGAATGCATTGCTCCTAGCCGACCCTCTCCTTGGTGAGCTAGGGCTTGGAGTTTCCCGGATGCTTGGGACAGGCATTAACGTGAGATAGAGACAGAGATGCTCCGAGAGACATCTCCTACGCTATGCCGGAGAAAGACGTGAATGACCTATCTGCATAGGTTCATCCTTGGATGGAGATGGCTGACGGGGAGGAGGAGTAGACTTAGGGCAATTGAGCGAGGAAGATCATCAATATCTTTCTCGAAATCATAGATCAACTTTGGTACACAGAGATATAAGTTCATCTAACTTAGAAGGCAAATCCCTAGTAGCCAGTTCATCCTTGATACGCTCTGATAAGCCATGCCAGAAAGCTGCACGTAAAGCATCATCGTTCCATGCCAGTTCTGATGCTAATATCTGAAACTGTATTAGATACTGTCCAACAGTTTGTGTCCCCTGGCGAATACGGAGAATCTCTGAAGAAGCTGAAGTTACTCGACCCGGCTCATCGAAGGTACGCCTGAATGTTGCCACAAAATCTGTATATGAAGACAGCAACGTATCAGATCTCTCCTACAACGGTGATGCCCAATCCAGAGCGGAGCCACTAAGGAGGGAAATAACATAGGCAACCTTTGTACGATCAGTTGGAAAACTGCCAGGCTGTAACTCGAAATGAATTTCACACTGATTGAGGAATCCCCTGCAGCTTTTGTGGTCCCATCGAATTTTGCTGGAGTAGGTAAATGAAGACGTGGAGTAGAAGTGGGTATGGTGGGTGGGGTTACCACTGTAGGAACTGCCATTGATACACCAGACGCCCCGGATCCACGAAGAGTTGTTTGGATTCCATCCAGCTGAGAGGAAAGATCCTGGAGACAACGGATAACATGACCTTGTGCAGCCTCCTGATGTTCAAGTCGGGCTGCCAGTTCTTGCATTGGCTTAGCCACTTGGTCTTAGTCTCCGGCCGGATTCATTTGGTCAGTGCTTACTGTCACAACTGAGGGCTGGTGTTGGTGTGAGGCTGCCTCAGTTGTAGGGGCTGGTGTATAGGTGAATCTAGGTGGCTGAATAGGACTCCTAGACATAGAGGACTTCTACCACCAGTGCCCGAAGATGTGACCACGACAACAAAGATATAAAGAAATGTTTGTTTATTAAACACAGTTCTGGTGGTACACCTGCAGTTTGCACAAGATGATATGAGAGATGATTAAAAACAGTACATAGTTCCACGAGCAATAACAGCTGCGATGTTTCCTTAGGTGTGGTATCCGCACAAGACTAGCTTGGGAGTTTAAGGAGATGGACGGTCCTTACCAACACCTAGGTGCTGTAGAATAGATGATAGCTGGAACTGATCAGTAGATGGAATACGGAGGCTGAGCGTACTGCAGAAAGATGAGTATTTGTAGACTGACGGTTTTGCCGAATGAAACGGCAGGTGAAGAACCTGTGAATGAAGTGCAGATCCGAATGAAACGGATAATGATGCTAGAGATCGATGAATAGAAAAACAGATGACTTGGTACTTGGTAAATATCAGGAACACCGATGACGGAGCACCGATGAAGGTAGGTAGCTGAACACCACTGGAAGCCCAATGCTGGAAGCTGGTGTTTGGTTTAATCACTGCCACTCGCAGAGTACACTGATGATGCAAGGAAGTCAGACAGGCACCGCAGGGTGGTGATTGGCGCTGGTCTCTGTAGAACTGGAGACTTCAGGAGCTGGAATACCTGGAACACAGTTAGTCACAGAGAGCAGAGACAGGATACACTTGGTGATGACAACCAAAGCACTGACGATTTCCTGGTCTAAGATCAGTCCCTTTACACCCTCAGCAGTGCAGGGATTGGATCAGTGATCAGGTTGAGCTCAGCAGGACTGTGGATTGGTAGAAACAGTATCACATGATCAGAACCAACATGGCTGCGCCCATACGGATTCTTGGAGGGAAACCTGGCTAGTTATTCTACATGGAACTTTCACAGCAATGGCGGCAGCGGCCACAGGACCCAGGGAATGACAACACTGCACAGCATTCCCCCAGCACCAGCAACAGACGCTACGGCGGGTGAGAGGCGCTTCACAGACCCGTAGTGCTTTAACATGGTAATCGTGGCAAGCGGCCGCGGCTGACAGGAGACGTCACACGGATCCATCCACACGCTGGAAGCGCAGCAAAGGCGGTGGAGGCCGCAACTGTCAGGATATGTGATGCAAAGCCGTCCACAAACTGAGAGTCCGGTAATGGCGGTGGAGGCCGCGATGAACCAGAAACGCCATTCCATTTAAGAGTTTCTTATGACAGCACCTGCTAGCTAACAGGGAGGGAATATGAAGTGAGGACATAACATCATGACTGAGACCCGGCCCTGGAACGCTGAGCCAGCCTCAGAAGACACCTGAAAGGTAAAAAATAATGTCCAGTAGTCCGGATCGTGACAGACATTAACAGACCTTAATAGGACATTTAGAAGACATTGATACATTTATTTTCAACGGCCTCTTCTTCCCTTGTGTTGTTATTGAGTGAACAATCTGTTCCAATATGTCCTTGAAAGGCAGTATATTTACTGTGCTCATTGCCAGTATTGGCATGCATATTAGATATGCTTCTAATGTTGGCTATTAATTTACATATGCATTGTTCTTTATTTTTATCCATTCACAGAAATGCTTTGGCACCTGAAGAAAAAAAAAAAAAATCAAGTTATTGTGTTCATTCACATTTATATTTCAAAGACCACTAAGCGTGAAAGCGATAATATCACCATCACCATTTACAAATGTACAGTATATGCAAAATCTTCACAAACTTATCAGAATTGGAATATTTCCGTTAAGGTTGTTATCTAGGGGGTGGTGGCTATTTTTCTGCAGACAACAGACTTCCTGTCCGTTATCGTTCTAAAGGACACTTCAGTCCTCTTTTTAGCTTCCTTTTGCAAGAAAAAAATATACACAACAAACACGTATATAATGTTAAACACTTTTTGTCATGGTATGTGGACTTTTACATTAATATATAGTAGATGTTATTAACTTTTTTTCTCTGACGTCCTAGTGGATGCTGGGAACTCCGTAAGGACCATGGGGATAGCGGCTCCGCAGGAGACTGGGCACAACTAAGAAAGATTTAGGACTACCTGGTGTGCACTGGCTCCTCCCTCTATGCCCCTCCTCCAGACCTCAGTTAGAATTTTGTGCCCGGCTGAGCTGGTTACACACTAGGGGCTCTCCTGAACTCTTAGAAAGAAAGTATATTTAGGTTTTTTATTTTTCAGTGAGATCTGCTGGCAACAGACTCACTGCTTCGAGGGACTGAGGGGAGAAGAAGCGAACCTACCTGCTTGCAGCTAGCTTGGGCTTCTTAGGCTACTGGACACCATTAGCTCCAGAGGGATCGAACACAGGCCCAGCCTCGGTCGTCCGGTCCCGGAGCCGCGCCGCCGTCCCCCTTGCAGAGCCAGAAGCAAGAAGAACGTCCAGAAAATCGGCGGCTGAAGACTCCGGTCTTCATTAAGGTAGCGCACAGCACTGCAGCTGTGCGCCATTGCTCCCCATGCACACCACACACTCCGGTCACTGATGGGTGCAGGACGCCGGGGTGGTGGGGCGCCCTGGGCTGCAATATAAATACCTTAACTTGGCAAAACAACACATAATATAGTCAGTAAGACTATATATGTGTAAAATCCCCTGCCATAAATATCCTGAAAAAAGCGGGAGAAAGCCCCGCCCCTTTCACGGCGGACATCTCCCTCAGTACACTGGCGCCATTTCCTCTCACAGCTCCGCTGGAAGGACGCTCCCCAGGCTCTCCCCTGCAGTTTCCAGGCTCAATAGGGTAAAAAAGAGAGGGGGGACACTAAATTTAGGCGCAAATTGTGTATTATAGCAGCTATAGGGGAAAAATCACTGTGTGCAGTGTGTATCCCTGTATTATATAGCGCTCTGGTGTGTGCTGGCATACTCTCTCTCTGTCTCCCCAAAGGACTTTGTGGGGTCCTGTCCTCAGTCAGAGCATTCCCTGTGTGTGTGCGGTGTGTCGGTACGGCTGTGTCGACATGTTTGATGAGGAGGCTTATGTGGAGGCGGAGCAGGTGCCGATAAATGTGATGTCACCCCCTGCGGGGTCGACACCTGAATGGATGGACATGTGGAAGGAATTACGCAACAGTGTCAACTCCTTACATAAAAGGTTTGACGACATAGCAGATGTGGGACAGCCGGCTGCTCAGCCCGTGCCTGCCCAGGCGTCTCAAAAGCCATCAGGGGCTCTAAAACGCCCACTACCTCAGATGGCAGACACAGATGTCTGACTCCAGTGTCGACGACGATGAGACTAGTGTACATTCCAATAGAGCCATTCGTTATATGATTACGGCAATGAAAAATGTGTTGCACATTTCTGATATTACCCCAGATACCACAAAAAAGGGTATTATGTTTGGGGAGAAAAAGCTACCAGTGGTTTTTCCCCCATCTGATGAATTAAATGAAGTGTGTGAAGAAGCGTGGGCTTCCCCCGATAAGAAACTGGTAATTTCTAAAAAGTTACTAATGGCGTACCCTTTCCCGCCAGAGGACAGGTCACGTTGGGAGACATCCCCTAGGGTGGATAAAGCGCTCACACGTCTGTCAAAAAAGGTGGCACTACCGTCTCCGGACACGGCCGCCCTAAAGGAGCCTGCGGATAGAAAGCAGGAGGCTATCCTGAAGTCTGTATATACACACTCAGGAATTATACTGAGACCGGCTATTGCTTCAGCATGGATGTGCAGTGCTGCAGCTGCGTGGTCAGATTCCCTGTCGGAAAACATTGATACCCTAGATAGGGACACTATATTGCTAACCGTAGAGCATATTAAAGACGCTGTCTTATACATGAGAGATGCACAGAGGGATATTTGCCGGCTGGCATCTAAAATAAACGCAATGTCCTTTTCTGCCAGGAGAGGATTGTGGACTCGGCAGGGGACAGGAGATGCAGATTCTAAAAGGCACATGGAAGTTTCGCCTTACAAGGGTGAGGAGTTGTTTGGGGATGGTCGCTCGGACCTAGTTTCCACAGCGACAGCTGGGAAGTCAGCATTTTTACCCCATGTTCCCTCACAGCCAAAGAAAGCACCGTATTATCAGGTACAGTCCTTTCGGCCCCAGAAAGGCAAGCGGGTTAGAGGCGCGTCCTTTCTGCCCAGAGGCAGAGGTAGAGGGAAAAAGCTGCAACATACAGCCAGTTCCCAGGAACAAAAGTCCTCCCCCGCTTCCTCTAAGTCCACCGCATGACGCTGGGGCTCCACAGGCGGAGCCAGGTACGGTGGGGGCCCGTCTCAAGAACTTCAGCCACCAGTGGGCTCGTTCACGGGTGGATCCCTGGATTCTACAGGTAGTATCTCAGGGGTACAAGCTGGAATTCGAGACGTCTCCCCCTCGCCGTTTCCTATAATCTGCCTTGCCGACAGCTCCCCCGGACAGGGAGGCAGTGCTGGAGGCGATTCACAAGCTGTTTTCTCAGCAGGTGATAATCAAGGTACCCCTCCTTCAACAAGGACGGGGTTACTATTCCACAATGTTTGTGGTACCGAAACCGGACGGTTCGGTGAGACCCATTTTAAATTTAAAATCCTTGAACACTTATATAAGAAGGTTCTAGTTCAAGATGGAATCGCTCAGAGCGGTAATTGCAAGCCTGGACGAGGGGGATTACATGGTATCACTGGACATCAAGGATGCTTACCTGCATGTCCCCATTTACCCTCCGCACCAGGAGTACCTCAGATTTGTGGTACAGGACTGTCATTACCAATTCCAGACGTTGCCGTTTGGTCTGTCTACGGCACCGAGGGTATTTACCAAGGTAATGGCCGAAATGATGATACTCCTTCGGAAAAAGGGAGTTTTAATTATCCCGTACTTGGACGATCTCCTTATAAAGGCGAGGTCCAGGGAACAGTTGTTGATCGGAGTAGCACTAGCTCGGGAAGTGCTACAACAGCACGGCTGGATCCTGAATATTTCAAAGTCGCAGCTGGTTCCTACAACGTGTCTACTGTTCCTGGGGATGGTTCTGGACACAGAACAGAAAAAAGTGTTTCTCCCGGAGGAGAAGGCCAAGGAGTTGTCATCTCTAGTAAGAGACCTCCTAAAACCAAAACAGGTGTCGGTGCACCACTGCACGCGAGTCCTGGGAAAGATGGTGGCTTCTTACGAAGCAATTCCATTCGGAAGGTTCCATGCAAGGATCTTTCAGTGGGATCTGTTGGACAAGTGGTCCGGATCGCATCTTCAGATGCATCGGCTGATAACCCTGTCTCCAAGGACCAGGGTGTCGCTGTTGTGGTGGCTGCAGAGTGCTCATCTTCTAGAGAGCCGCAGTTTCGGCATACAGGACTGGGTCCTGGTGACCACGGATGCCAGCCTGCGAGGTTGGGGGGCAGTCACACAGGGAAGAAATTTCCAAGGACTATGGACAAGTCAGGAGACTTCCCTACACATAAATATTCGGGAACTAAGGGCCATTTACAATGCCCTAAGTCAGGCAAGACCCCTGCTTCAACACCAGCCGGTGCTGATCCAGTCAGACAACATTACGGCGGTCGCCCATGTAAACTGTCAGGGCGGCACAAGAAACAGGATGGCGATGGCAGAAGCCACAAGGATTCTCCGATGGGCGGAAAATCATGTGTTAGCACTGTCAGCAGTGTTCATTCCGGGAGTGGACAACTGGGAAGCAGACTTCCTCAGCAGGCACGACCTCCACCCGGGAGAGTGGGGACTTCATCCAGAAGTCTTCCAAATGATTGTACACCATTGGGAAAGGCCACAGGTGGACATGATGGCGTCCCGCCTCAACAAAAAGCTAAAAAGATATTGCGCCAGGTCAAGGGACCATCAGGCGATAGCTGTGGACGCTCTAGTGACACCGTGGGTGTACCAGTCGGTTTATGTGTTCCCTCCTCTGCCTCTCATACCCAAGGTACTGAGAATAATAAGAAGGAGAGTAAGAACTATACTTGTGGTTCCGGATTGGCCAAGAAGAGCTTGGTACCCAGAACTTCAAGAAATGATCTCAGAGGACCCATGGCCTCTGCCGCTCAGACAGGACCTGCTGCAGCAGGGACCCTGTCTGTTCTAAGACTTACCGCGACTGCTTTTGACGGCATGGTGGTTGAACGCCGGATCCTGAAGGAAAAGGGCATTCCGGAGGAAGTCATCCCTACGCTGATTAAAGCTAGGAAGGAGGTGACCGCAAACCATTATCACCGCATATGGCGAAAATATGTTGCGTAGTGTGAGGCCAGAAGGGCCCCAACGGAGGAATTTCAGCTGGGTCGATTTCTGCACTTCCTACAGTCAGGGGTGACTATGGGCCTCAAATTAGGTTCCATTAAGGTCCAGATTTCGGCTCTGTCGATTTTCTTCCAAAAAGAACTGGCTTTACTGCCTGAAGTTCAGACGTTTGTTAAAGGAGTGCTGCATATTCAGCCCCCTTTTGTGCCTCCAGTGGCACCTTGGGATCTCAACGTGGTGTTGGATAAGTCACATTGGTTTGAGCCACTTAAAACCGTGGAACTAAAATATCTCCCGTGGAAAGTGGTCATGCTATTGGCCTTGGCTTCGGCCAGGCGTGTGTCAGAATTGCAGCTTTGTCATGTAAAAGCCCTTATCTGATTTTCCATATGGATAGGGCGGAATTGAGGACTCGTCCCCAATTTCTTCCTAAGGTGGTATCAGCTTTTCATTTGAACCAACATATTGTGGTGCCTGCGGCTACTAAGGACTTGGAGGATTCCAAGTTGCTGGACGTAGTCAGGGCCCTGAAAATCTATGTTTCCAGGACGGCTGGAGTCAGGAAAACTGACTCGCTATTTATCCTGTATGCGCCCAACAAGCTGGGTGCTCCTGCTTCAAAGCAGTCTATTGCTCGCTGGATCTGTAGTACGATTCAACTTGCACATTCTGCGGCTGGACTGCCGCATCCTAAATCTGTAAAAGCCCATTCCACGAGGAAAGTGGGCTCTTCTTGGGCGGCTGCCCGAGGGGTCTCGGCTTTACAACTTTGCCGAGCTGCTACTTGGTCGGGTTCAAACACATTTGCTAAATTCTACAAGTTTGATACCCTGGCTGAGGAGGACCTTGAGTTTGCTCATGCGGTGCTGCAGAGTCATCCGCACTCTCCCACCCGTTTGGGAGCTTTGGTATAATCCCCATGGTCCTTACGGAGTTCCCAGCATCCACTAGGACGTCAGAGAAAATAAGAATTTACTCACCGGTAATTCTATTTCTCGTAGTCCGTAGTGGATGCTGGGCGCCCATCCCAAGTGCGTATTGTCTGCAATACTTGTATATAGTTATTGTTTGGAGCCATCTGTTGAGAGGCTCCGTTGTTATTCATACTGTTCACTGGGTATAGTATCACAAGTTGTACGGTGTGATTGGTGTGGCTGGTATGAGTCTTACCCGGGATTCCAAATCCTTTCCTTATTGTGTCAGCTCTTCCGGGCACAGTTTCCTAACTGAGGTCTGGAGGAGGGGCATAGAGGGAGGAGCCAGTGCACACCAGGTAGTCCTAAATCTTTCTTAGTTGTGCCCAGTCTCCTGCGGAGCCGCTATCCCCATGGTCCTTACGGAGTTCCCAGCATCCACTACGGACTACGAGAAATAGAATTACCGGTGAGTAAATTCTTATTTTAAGTAGTGCAGTTAGTATTGTAGGTTTATTAGTGTTTCAAAGTCTAAATCCTATCTGATGTTAAAAACTGTTCACGATATCCTATAATCAACCACTATGTAGCAAGAATGTTGTCTGAGGAAAAACAAACTCCGCTAGTGCATTGCTGATGTAACATTAATTTAATTTAATCCATAGAAATCAACTTTAAAATGAGCTCACAAGGATGAAGAAATATCAGACTTATCTGAATGATGTCCTCAGGCACTGCAATAACATAACTCTCATTTAGCAGATGCTGAACTCAATCATTATTAGCGGGCAAAATATAATCAAGAGAAATGGGAATGGGAGGCCACCCAATGCGTTTAGTCACGTACATTCCTTCTAAAACTCTTGGACTAATGACTACCTGGACTAGACATTTTGAGGGGAATTCAATTGTTTAATCGCGCCTGATCTCCCGTCTAAAGTGATGGGAGATCACCGGGCAATATTGAATTGTCCCCCGTTATTGCTTTGATCACGCCCATTTCAGTCGGGTTTAGCTGCGTAAAGTGAATGGGCGCGATGCGAAAAAGCGCCGTTTGCGCTGCCAAACTAGTCCCTTTTTGTGCATTTCAGCTTGCCACCCATGGGGGTAGCAAACTAAATTGAAGGTCTTGCGCCTGTCAGCAGCAACATTTGCATAGCTGCCGGTGGGTGCGGTGACCCGCGATAATAATTGAATTCTGCCTTTTGTGTGCTCCCAAGCACAGCAAAACGCATATTTTGAACACAAAACTATGATCAAACTAGCTATCAAAATGCCACATATAAGTCACTTTGCACTTTGACATGGAATTAAAAACAAACTCATTGACTGCTACTACTACACCAAGAATAGAATAATAATCGCTACAGAGGGTATTAGTGAGTGGTAGGATCAAAGAGATGGTGGCAGCCAGAATGATTTACCTTACATTCTATCGGTTTAGGCTTTTTTCTATCTATAGCTCAATAAATAGCAAATTACTCTTTTAATAATATGAGAATATTAAGGGCTATTAGTGTATTTTAGACATCGTTCTCTGAATTGCATTCTGGGTAATAGTACCTGTACTTGTATTTAAAAGGAGAGTGATGCATATATGTTATGAATGTGTGTAATTAGGTTAAAAAAAAAATATAACTCAAAATGGTTCCCTCCACTGCAGAGGACTTAAAACGTCAGCAGGCCGTTGTACAAGCTGCGCAGGATGAGATGGCTCAGTTGAACCTCCAGCTGTCACAAGCACAAGAAGAGATGGAGAACATCAAAGCTATAGCTACAGTGTCTGAGAACACTAAGCAGGAAGCCATTGATGATGTGAAAAAACAATGGCAGGAAGAGGTGGTTTCTCTTCAAGCTATCATGAAAGGTACGATAGATGTCTTAGGGCAGAAACAGCTGTCTCTTATTAATACACCTTAATGAAGTTATTTTATTGCATTTCAGTTCTTTTGCTGCTGTAATGTTTGAGGTATACGATTGTAGCATGTTAGATTTATTCTAGAAAAGCAGCTCGGCTTCTGATCTCAGAAAGTGTTTATAACCAGGCATACATAGTGTTAGTAAGCTACTACTATTGTATGAACAAATCACAGGGCATACTGTTCTACATAAAAGTAATATAAACGTATCTGGTATTATGCGATAATTCAAATGTTAACTCAATAGATGTCTACATTGTATTTATACATTTAAGTTTAACCACTTAACTGGCTAATATTTATTTTCCCAAAAATGCTCATAAATGCTCTTAAAAAAATAAATAAAAATGTTTTAAGCCCAGACTATGAACACAGAGCTGATGTGACTTGCCAAAAGGCTGTAGTTTTAACTTGTCTGTCCAAAGGTCATTTTCCCGAAAGCTTTGTGACTTGTGCGTATGCATTATTTCTTTTTTTATGTTTTTTTTCAAAAGTGGATTCTTTTTTGGTCATCTTTTGCACAAAAAAATCTTGCATGGTGCGATTAGTTAATGATGTACCTTGACCTGGGAGTTCAGCTTGTATCCGTTGGAATTTTTCCTTTTATCTTTTTCTTTCTCTTTCTCACTGTACTTCTGTTCAATAAAGGGTCGATTTTCAACTGCAAAGATTAGTCACAGGATCTCCAAGTTGCTTGGAAGATGGTCTTATAATCCTTTACCTTTCTACATGCTTGTCTATAATTTTCTTTCTGATCTCCTCAGACAACTCTCTCCTTTGGTTTCTCTGGTCTTTGTTCAGTGTGGTGCTCGCAATGATACCAAACAGCAGAGTTAATAGTTTTCTCCATTTAAATAGTCTGAATAACTGATTAGAAGATTAAATACATGCGTGATGCTAAATCAAGAAAGCAAATAGATTGAAACATTGCTACAGTAAAATCTATTGAGGCCACTTTAGAATATTTTTGGAGAATAAGTAATAATTTATCTCTCTTCAGTCTCTTTGCTTTATTCTACTACATCAGGCATGTCCAAACTGCGGCCCTCCATCTGTTGAGAAACTACACATCCCAGCATGCCCTGACACAGCTATTGCATTCTCTGACAGCAAAACTGTGTCAGGGCATGCTGGGATGTGTAGTTTCACAACAGCTGGAGGGCCGCAGTTTGGACATGCCTGTCCTACATAGTAAAGGCATGCAGGTATAGGACAGTAACTTTTAATGTCCTACCTTTTTCAGGATGAATGAAGCCTGTTTCAATGAGCTGCAAGTGTACCAACAAATCTGTCCACATCTGTATTATCAAAGTGGAGTATTTTAAATTAACTAGGAATAAGCATCAAATAAGCAGGGAAATTAATAAAGGAATAAAAAGAAAGTATAAATAATCCCCCCTATGCTAACCTTAAGTATATATTTTCTGTAAATTGCCGTTGCCATTTTTTTTTTGTTTACAAGCCTCTGCGCTCGCCACAGGCTCAATTCCCACTTTATGGGTGTCTTAACTTATCCTATGAAACGAATGGGAATAGTCCTGGTCCCCCTGCTGGCATTTTGGCGGTTGGGATCCCAGCGTCGGTATGCTAAATGCCGGGTTCCCAACCGCCAGGATGGTAACTGATTCCATCTGTCTAGACGAATGGTGCCAGCAAAGAGGACATGATGGCAACATGACGTGCCTAGTACTGCTCCATAATGAGCCTGATTTAGGTTTGTAAGCAAAGCAAAAAAGCACACAACTGGACAAAACCATGTTGCACGACAGGTGGTGCAGATGTAACATGTGCAGAGAGTTAGATTTGCGTGGGTTGTGTTCAAACTGAAATCTAAATTGCAGTGTAAAAGTACAAAAACAGGCAGTAATTCACTCTGCAAAGAAAAAATATAAACCATCTAAATCTCTCTGCACTTGTTACATCAGCCCCATCTGCAGTGCAACATGGTTTTGTCCAGTTGTGTGCATTTTTGCTTTGCTTACAAACATGAATCCGGCCCAGTATACAATATTATGCTGTAAGGAACATTGGGGTCGATTCTATTCGGCAACTTAAGAATAGCGCCGGGAATTAGCTCCCGACGCTATTCAATTCAGCTCCAGTTAAGTCGGCGATGTCCCGTTCTCGCCGACTTAACAGGTAGTTTTGTCGGGAGAACGGGCATTCTCCGACTTAACTACCAGCGGCGATGCTGATTCCCGACAGAATCAGCCTCGCGCCGGCCGCGAGGCAGCACTTTTGTCGGGTTCTCTCATCCCCCGGGGATGAGAGAAGAATTCCCGACAATTGCGGGTCACTAGCAGCTGAATTGAATAGCGTCGGGAGCTAATTCCCGGCGCTATTCTTAAGTTGCCGAATAGAATCGACCCCATTCTATGTAAGCTGCAGCTAAACGGTTTCTGACCTTTTTTAAAGTCAATGTAAATAGTGCTATCAGAAATGTTTCTCATTGTGTCTTTGTACTTACCTCTTAGACACGCTGCACGAGTATGAGCTTCAGTTTCATCGCAGATTGGAGCAGGAGCGTGGACAGTGGGGACAGTACAGGGAGTCTGTGGAAAGGGAGATTGCAGAGCTTAGGAGGCGTCTTTCTGAAGGCCAACAAGAGGAAAATCTGGAAAATGACATGAAAAAGGTGTGCAGAGGTTTAAGTTGCACTTTTCTTTGCAGACATGCAGAAATACTTGGCTTTTGCTTGGCAAGAAGCCTAAATGTATTTGGATAATGCTTGGTGTTTGTTGGAGAGTAATTATGTTTGCTTTAATAATAAGGGCTTAATTTTATAAAGCTTCTCAGAGAGACTACCGTTTTAGCTGGTATTGGACACTACCTCTCTGACCTAAAACGATCGTAACGCAACTCTAAATCGTCTGTTACTATAGGAATTATATTATTATAGAGAATGAACAGAAACAGAGGTGGGAGTCATTTATTGGTTACTAGTATACACTTTATTAGTAATCTGTAAAAATGGAAAGATAGTTTCAGTGAAAAACTTGTCAAAACTGGGGACTCATCATGTGAAATAAAGGTAATCTATCATTTTTGAGTATTTTTGCTAATTTATTTCTTTAAAAGTTCTTTATTTGGAATTCATGGGCATCTGTTTCATTTGTTATCCACAAGACAATATTTTTAATTTGTAATTCAATTGGATCATTAATGGTTTCCAATACCAACTGCGATGTGATTGCCTAACATGAGGAGAGCGCCAGGAAAACTAAACCTTGTGACTTGTTTCACTAGTTCTCTTGCTTTGTAAAGTATATTAAGGATATACAGTAACAACATGTGCACCCATACCAAACAGAAGCTTAAAGATGCAAGTACACACCTGAACATACATAAATAAATGTGTTCAGATCAGCATACATGTGTATAAACATTGATTGAGATAAACGTACACCATATCATACAGCTCTGCAGCTGTACATAATTCTGAATAGAGATATTCAATACATAGACATGCAAATATATATATGCAAACTACTCATTACTGCTTATACCAGTGTGCCTGCATACTGAGTACATTGGGAATGTTTATAGTATGAATACTAGTACTGCCTGTTATACTAGCACTATGCCAGCATTCCACCATTACTTGTACTGGTCCACCCCACAGCACTTTTGCTTTGGTTATGACTATTTTCTGTCCATTCTACAGGTTTAAATTTGCTTTTCTAATTTTGTCTGTATTTGGGGGGTTATTCATTATATCACTACAATATTGTAGGTCATTGTTTTCCAGTAATCCAGGGTCTAACAGGCTTGGGGCAATTTAGTAGGTGCTCAAAGTGTTCTTGCCATCTTTCAAGTTTGCCGCTAATTGATTTAACATGTTGGCCATTTAGCTCTTTGACGCTTGTGGTGGAGGTTATACATTTTCCATTGCAGCTGCATAATATACTGTAATGCAGCCATGAATCATGCATTTTACTGGCCTCTTCCATTTCTTGGGCTTTTCCTTTCCACCATGCTTCCTTGTCTGCTTTGAGTTGTTTTTTAATTTGTCTATTCAGGTACCGGTAGAGTTTGTGGCTAATGTTTTGACTTGCGCACGTTTTTCCAATAAGTCTAAGGTGTTGTTAGAGATCCACGATTTGATCTTTCTCCATTTCATTGGGCATGTCTGTGTGAGTGACTCATTTATTGCCGTGTCAGTCCAGCTGTGGTTTATATCATCATTAGGTGATAGGAGTGTGAAGCTGTTTTTGAGCAGAATTTGAACGTTAACTTGGTCTTGAGGTCTTTTAAGGTGTTAGTCTAAAATTGGTGAGGGTTTAAAGGAATTTGGCACTTTTAGAATGGAAAAGCACCAAGCATTGATAACATCCCAGCTGAAGCTTTTATAAGCAAGAGGGTAGATCATAGTAAACCAATCTAGAGACATATATGCAATTGCCTGAAAATACTCGTTTATCTCAGAAGACTTCAGAGATGCCATAATAATTACCATTTACAAAAAAGGTGACCCTACAAACTAAAACCTACAGAGGCGCAAGTTTACGAACAACATCCAGTAAAATACCAACCTCAGTACACTCGAGGCTACTAAATACAAGAAATCAACTGCAGAGAACAAGCTGGATTTAGACCCAGTAGAGGATACAGTGACCATATTTTCAGGCAAATACTCGAATCACGCCTACAATCAAAGAAATGTCTTTTTCTAATTTTTGTTCACTTTAAATGTGCTTTTGACATTGGGGAACGAGAATCTGTTTGGTGTGTCTTCAAGGCAAAGGACATCCCACATAACACCCTTGAGGTACTCTAAGCTCTCTATAACAATGGATCAAACAAAGTTTAAATATGCAGGGCAAATGTTGAAACTGTTCACAAAGCTCAACTGGCGTCAAGCAAGGTTGTATAGTATCGCCAATGCTCTTCAACATAACTATGGACTGGATTCTCAACAAAACTTTTCCAAATGAAATTGGCACCGTTACTGGGAAACAAATAAACCTCTTACAGATCTAGTCTACGCTGATTATATTGTCCTCCTATCTGGAACATGTAGGGTGCCCAAAACATTCTAAATAAGCTCTGCACAAATGCAGCAAAGCTTGGCCTACAAATGCTGGAAAAACCAAGTACATTTTTACTGGAACTACGCCTGTGCAGCTAAACCTAGATGGAAAACTCATTGAACAAGCCGATTACTTTCTAAATACCTGAGTTCAACTATCAATGGTCAACAGATAGCTGCTACAAGCGACATCACAAGTCATATAAATTGTGCCACAGCTGCCTTTGCATCTCTGAAAAAAGGCCTCGTAACCCACAGTACGTTTCCATTGCCACAAAATTTAAGGTGTTCAATGCATTGGTTAGAGCAATATTACTTTCTGGTTCATAATCATGGACAATCCTTAAAAATTACCTAACAAGGCTGGAATGAGGTTCTTCCTAAACATACAACAAGTAATAATAACAGCCCGCTGGAGAAGTGAAAACATCTGAAAACTACAGTATGACCAGACCTACCCACAATTGAATCCTGTATTAAAAGACCGTGTTTAATGTGGTTCAGACATGTCTGCAGAATGTAACCTAAGAGAATTCCATGCCAGTGCCTAAATAACACACGTCCAGATGAATGGAAAATGGCACTTAATGTGTCAAAGAACACATGGCTAAAGCAGATTCCCCAAGATATTCAACCATTGCACTTCCATATTGATGATGCCAAGCAAGACACCCTAAGTAGAGATTTCCTACATTTGGCTGTCACAGTGCTGGCAAGCTCACCCTACCAGCGCTAATGGCAATTAATTCTAAGTAAATATTTTCTGCCCATGTTTTGTAGCTATTGATTACATAAAGAGAAGCCTGATCAATTGTATACAGGCCTTTCATTTTGTCAGACTGAGGTAGTGCCAATCATAGTGCATCATTGTCATGTTTCAAATAGCTATACTCTTTCAGGGAATGCACTAAATTGAATAAAATAGAACATACTTTTCCGTCAGTATAGTGTGCATTGATAGAGCTGCCTCTGTGAATGCTAATTCCGTCATGTTTCCTATAAAAGTTGCACAATTGCATGTTAAACATGTGGGCACGCATAACATTGAAAAAAAACCCCATAGTTTAAAGCTGGTCTTACACTATCCAATTTTTAACCCAACTAACCTACTGAAGTGTACTCCCTACATTATCCAGATTTTTCCTCAGACCAGCCAACTGAACAACTTTTCTATCCACTTTGTACAATTTTATGATGTTACAGAAGTAGGCGGCCAGTGCCAGCCTACTTCTACATGTTAGAAAGATAAGCAGTTAAAAAAAAAAAATATATATACATATATATATATATATATATGGTGTTGTGTACTCCCCCTTTTTAACCAGTACTACTGTTGATTACCTTTTAAAGTCAGTGTAAAAATGAAAGTGGGGTCCCACCTGGTTTTAGAATACACAGCACTGGTCTTTGCCAGCCTGGTGCTGTAGGCTGCTTATTGCGGAAAGTCATCTAGGTATTGGTGGGGGTTGGTGGTGGTGTGTGGTCTTACAACTTTTCCTCTACACTGTAACAGTAAGCGACTGGTTGGATTGGTTAAACTAAAAATGTTTGGTTTAGCTAATATGTTGGAACAACCATTGATTTCATTGCCCTTTTTTTGTTTAGTATTTTTCAGCAACCAGATGTTTCTTTTATCTTCAGTACCCTGCTTCATTATGTTCCAACCTGCCTACTAGTTGGTTGATTGGAAAACAATAATCATGCAGTGTATGGCCTGCTTCACATGGACATCTCTTTTAATAGTAATACTACTATCAAAATATTGCAGGATCCAAATTTGTCATTCATTGGCTAAATGCAATTAACCTGGAAATAAAATTTCAGTAGTAGTACAAGTGGTACAAGCTGAGATGTGCGGTAATCTACATTTCTGATGTTTGATAAGATATCTTTTATGTAATGCTTAGTGGAATAAAATAGAGGGCTTTACACAGTCTTCCCAACTGTTTAATAGGAATCCAACGATTTATAGAATCATTATATTTTCAATAAAACCTTTGTAAGGTCAGGCCCGTCTACGAAATGGAACTATTCCAATAATTGCAGCTCCTATTCTCATTTAAATATGCATAGCATAGGAAGATCTCCATTCTAAATGTATGCTTTATACTATTATGGTTTTCACAATGCTTTAATATATTTGTTGAGTGTGTCTTCTTATCTTCATTGGGATTCGTGTATTTTTTTTCTCCATCTCCGGTAACATTATCTACAAGCGGAAAACATTGAGTAAGAACAAATTGTGTCGCCATCTGGCTTGTCTTTCCATGTCTTTGGGATACTGTCATTTTGCTTTTCCTTGTACTCTTGGAGGAGTTCTATAATACTATATCTATATATATCTATATATACAGGTTGGGTATCCCATATCCAAATATTCCGAAATACGGAATTCTTTGAGTGAGACTGAGATAGTGAAATCTTTGTTTTTTGATGGCTCAATGTACACAAACTTTGTTTAATACACAAAGTTATTAAAAATATTGTATTAAATGTCCTTCAGGCTGTGTGTATAAGATGTATATGAAACATAAATGAATTGTGTGACTGTAGACACACTTTGTTTAATGCACAAAGTTCTAAAAAATATTGGTTAAAATTACCTTCAGGCTGTGTGTATAAGGTGTATATGAAAGATAAATGCATTCTGTGCATAGACTTAGGTCCCATCACCATGGTATCTCATTGTGGTGTGCAATTATTCCAAAATACGGAAAAATTCGATATCCAAAATACCTCTGGTCCCAAGCATTTTGGATAAGGGATACTCAACCGTGTGTGTGTGTGTGTGTGTGTGTATATATATGTATATATATATCGAGGTAGAACCGTCACTCGTAGCTAAACTTCATCTGGTGGGTGCCTTCAGTAGAATATGGATAATAAACAGCAACAGACTGTGGCACTCCGGAACTTGAAAAGGTGATTTACTGGTTCACATCAGAAAACATTCTCACATGCCTATAGCAGCCAACGTTTCGGTGCCGCAAGCACCGTTGTCAAGGCAGGCATAGCTAAAATTACAAAATTGTAATTTCAGCTACGCCTGCCTTGACAACGGTGCTTGCGGCACCGAAACGTTGGCTGCTATAGGCATGTGAGAATGTTTTCTGATGTGAACCAGTAAATCACCTTTTCAAGTTCCGGAGTGCCACAGTCTGTTGCTGTTTATTATATATATATATATATATATATATATATATATATATATATTAGCATAGCAGTCCTGCACATTATTGTAGCTACATACTGAAAAAAAAATCACAACTGGAATGAGTGACGACTGTTTTCATCAATAAATTTAAAGTGAGCAAACAATTAGCAGTTATTACAGGTTGAGTATCCCTTATCCAACATGCTTGGGACCAGAGGTATTTTGGATATGGGATTTTTCCGTATTTTGGAATAATTGCATACCATAATGGGATATCATGGTGATGGGACCTAAATCTAAGCACAGAATGCATTTATGTTTCATATACACCTTATACACACAGCCTGAAGGTAATTTTAGCCAATATTTTTTATAACATTGTGCATTAAACAAAGTGTGTCTACATTCACACAATTCATTTATGTTTCATATACACCTTATACACACAGCCTGAAGGTCATTTAATACAATATTTTTAATAACTTTGTGTATTAAACAAAGTTTGTGTACATTGAGCCATTAAAAAACAAAGGTTTCACTATCTCACTCTCACTCAAAAAAGTCCGTATTTCGGAATATTCCGTATTTTGGAATATTTGGATATGGGATACTCAACCTGTATTGAGATATATTTATCATTAATATAGTTTAGTGATGTTTTTATCCCTATGAAAATATATGACCATATTATGGGCAGGCTAGATGTCCACAGGAAAGTCTTCAGGTAAAGATATTTGAATTAAACGTGATTTAAGAGCTTGATATATTTTTTTTAAAGAAAATGTTGTGTAACTTGGTCATGTCTGATTTTTTAATGTATCTTTACTTCATACAAACTGGATGCTTTTGCTGGTTTTCTTGGCCGCTAGTCTGTGCAGATCAGCTGTAACATTATATGGTCAGTATACATTACACGTATTAAAATAAGATATTTATCTGTGCATCTACAGGTTATCCGTATGTTAGATCGACAGTAATTTGATCACCTGTCAATAGGTCAACACCATATGGTCAACATGTATTAGGTCGACTGTGGTTATTGTCGACAGGTTCAAAAGCTTGACACACAAATGGTCGAGACATTTTTTTTACGTTTTCTCAACATTCCTTTGCTTTACTATCCATGTGGACTTCTATTGGGAATAGTAACCATAGTGCCCAAAGCGTAGCGACCCTGCAAGGGTATACGTTTGTAATGATGATGGTCAGATAACAACATGAAATGTATCAGAGTTGCCAAAAAAACTCTACCTTTTGTTCATCGCAGGAAAAAGAAAAAAGCAGGTGCACACTTAAAGCACCAAGAATACCGATAATCAGAACAATTATAATATACTCTACAGTTTAACATGGAGGCTTCTTAGTACATGTTTGGCCACAAATGTAAGCCCACCTACAGTACCACGGCAAGGTGAAACTTTTTCAGGTGCATCCTTTACATCCTTAATACTGGCATAAATGTATCTAGGACTTACGGTTCATAGTGCCATTCTAATGTGTATACTGCTATGCAAGGACCATACACTAATTAAAATCACCTAAGGGTGAATGTGAAATTTTGATGCAATTTTACTCATCTCCAATGTTACGGTAAAATGCAATGAACTATGATAATCCAATATTCCAGTATATTAAGATTTTTTTTCTCAATACATTTTTATTAAATTTAAAATAAAGTTTAATCATTTACATCAGTTTATATAATTTGTTTAATAAGTTGACGTGTAAAAATATATTTCTAAAACTAAAAACGTAAAACTATTACCTTAATATTATCTCGTACAGTATCTATATATATTTTTTTTTTTTTTTACTTGTGTAATTTTTTTATTAGAGTTTTGCACAGGGACAAGGTAAAAAACAAAACAAAAAAACAACAACATTAAATGCAGAACAAAACCAGAACAACAATCAAAACAGAGGGAGAAAGAAAGAGAAGAGAAAGAAAAAAGAAAAAAAAAAAAAACACACATTGCAGAAAAAATACAGTAATTAATACCATCTGTGTCACAGTGTCACATGGAATAAGCGTCGCGGCAACATTGTAAATTCAAATACGAAGCCTCAATCAGTCAGAGAATATTGCTCCAGTTGTAGCCAGACGGGAGGTATTCCACCTATCCCACTTGCTAAAGTAATGGGGTAGGGTCCCTCTAGATCTATGTGTAAACCTCTCGTGTCCTGACACCTCATTTACTAGGGCTCGCCAGTTGTACACACTGGGGGAAGAGGTAGCAAACCAGTTACGCGCTATAATCACCTTAGCTAAGGTAGTCAGGCAAAGAACATATTTGTATAGTGCAGGGCAGTAGGATTCCTCTAAGTCTAGCGCAAACATACATATAGTAGGAGAGAGGGGGGGGAGCGTAGGTTCAGTGAGCAGAACGTCCGCCCAAACTGCTGCCCAAAAGGCATACACAGTGGGGCACAGCCATAATAGGTGCCAAAAAGTAGATTCAGGGGCACCACATCTGGGGCAGGTACTATCAGGCCGTAGGCCTGCTTTATACATAGAAACTGGAGTTCTGTATGTCCTATGCAGAACATAAAAATAAACCTGCTGATATTTGATACACTGAGTGGAGTATTTAAGTGAGCTCAGCACCTGTAGCCATTGGTCATCTGCAATTGGGCCAATGTCTTGTTCCCATTTGAGTTTAAGTTGATCAAATATATTCGGACAGATGTGTGCATTCAGACTACTATATAGAATGGAAACTTGGTGTCTTGCACCTAAATTCCTAACCATATCTTTAATCGGGGAGTCAGAAATGGGCGGGGGTGAGGCCCCAAACTGTGCCTGCACCGCGTGGCGGAGCTGTAGATAGCGATAAAAGGATCTATTGGATATTTCAAGCTCCTCCTTCAGTTGTGCGAAAGACTTGAGAACACCATTATCAAATAGTTGCAAGACTGTGGTAAGGCCTGCCCCAATCCATATGTTGTCCTGTGAGAGTTGCAACAACTCCCTATATCTTGGATTGAACCAGAGTGGCGTGTCAGAGTCTGTGCCCTGCCATGAGTAATAGGAGTGAGCCTGACGCCACACAAGTAGCGATTGTCGTAGCAAAGGAGGAAGACCAGCAGTAGAAGAGGCAGAAAGAAGAAACTGGAGAGGGGAGAAATGAGACCCCACACACTCGGCAAAGAATCTCTCAAATGTGAGACTATCCCTGTTGAGAATCCAATTAGACAGGTGTGCAAGCTGAGCAGCTATATAATAAGCCCGGAGATTGGGAAAGCCCAAGCCTCCATCCGATTTAGCCTTAACCAGAGCTCTCAGGGCAACCCTAGGCGTTTTGTCGCCCCAAACAAAGGAGGAAAGTACACTATCAATATTAGTGAATATTTTCTTGGGGATATAAGTAGGAGAGTGCTGCAATAAATAAAGATACTTCGGTTGCATCACCATCTTAATAAGGTTAATGCGACCCGTGACAGTAAGGGGAAGCTTCTTCCATACATGAACCCGTCGCTTCAGATCCATCGTGACCTGGTCAATGTTTTGATGTACAAAAGACTTAACATTAGGAGTGATCCAGACACCAAGATACTGAAAGCGAAGGGTCCAGGTCAAGGAGGACACATCTGGCAACGGGTCAGGAAGAATACCAGAGATGGGAAAGACATTAGACTTATTCCAGTTGATAGTCAGGCCGGAGTAGAGACCAAATGTATCAACAATACCCAGAAGGGAGGTCAGGGAAGCATCAGGGTCTCTGAGGAACAAGAGCATGTCATCGGCATACAATGCAATGACATCCTCATGTCCGTCAATGGTGATGCCCCTAACATCAGGGGACGCTCTGATGAAACATGCCAATGGCTCTACAGCCAGGGCAAAAAGGGCAGGGGAGAGTGGGCAGCCCTGTCTGGTACCACGGGACAAGGCAAACGGGGAGGTCACATAGCCATTGACAGATATCCGAGCCACGGGGGAGGAATAGAGTAATTGTACCCAGCGTATGAATTTGGGGCCAAAAGCAAACCGTCGAAGTACTTCCCACAAATACACCCACTCCACAGAGTCGAAGGCCCTGGCAGCATCCAAGGAAACCACCACAGCCTCCGACTCGGGGCGGTCCCCCATCTGCAGGTGACAGAACAGTCGCCTCAAATTTTGGAGGGTGGACTTGCCTGGCATAAATCCTGTCTGGTCATCATGTATGATCGAAGTGATAACACTATTGAGTCTAAGTGCCAGAATTTTGGCCAAAATTTTGACATCAGTAGGTAGCAATGAGATCGGGCGGTAGGTTTCCGGGGCCGTAGGGTCTTTACCCGGTTTAAGGATCACCACGATAATAGCTTCAGACATAGAGGGAGGTAGACGAGCGCCCTCCAGCAATGTATTAAAGAGAGTCAAAAGATAGGGGACAAAGTATGCACGATATTGTTTATAAACTTCAACCGGTATACCGTCGCTACCCGGGGCCTTTTTGTTAGGGAAGGAGGCAATAGCGGCCTCAACTTCCTCTGGGGTAATATTAGCATCCAAAATATCTACAGATTGTTGAGATAGTTGTGGGAGGGTAATGTCTGAAAGATATTGCTGTAGTTGAGTGGGGGTATAGGCGACTCTAGAGGCATATAGCGAGGAATAAAAGGACTGGAAGACCTGGGCTATTTCAGGAGTGGCATATACCATTTCGCCCTGAGTATCACAGATCTGCTGAATGGAACCCCCCGTTCTCTCTCCCCTAGCCAGAAATGCCAAGTAACTACCCCCCGTGTCCGATTGTGAATACAGGGCGTGCTGGGAGAAAAGTAATTTGCGCTTTGATTTATCAAGCAAGTGGTCAGACCAGGCTTTCCTGGCCAAATCCCAACTTGCCCGATCATCAAGGGTCCTAGTAGTGAGGTAAGTAGATTCGGATTGGGAACAGGCAAGCTCCAGGCGCATCTCCTCTTCTCTACTAGATTTCTTGACATTAGCTATTTGTCGTATGAAGGAGCCCCTTAGTGAAGCTTTAAATGCGTCATGTTTAACCAGTGGATCAGAACAGGACGCATTATGAACCCCAAAATCACTCCATTCGTTAAGCAAGGCCTCGTGGTCAGTTAACAAGGTCAACCAGAAGGGATTCAACTTCCAGAGCTTAGCCCCACGGGGAGGAACAGAATCCAGGACCACCAGCACAGGTGAGTGATCCGAGATTCCTCTCTGAAGGTACTGGGCATCCAGTATTCTAGCAGTGAGATCAGGGGAGACGAGGGCCAAGTCTATTCTCGAAAACGAGTGAAAGCTGGCCGAGTGGCAGGAGTATTGGAGTTGATTAGGGTGTCTCAACCTCCAAATATCCAGGAGTCCAAGCTCGGAAATCAACCTTGCGAACGGAGTGGGGGACGGGGAGGCAGAGGGTAGGGAAGGGGGAAGCTCAGTCCATCTATCTAAGACTTTATCCAAAACATTATTGAAGTCACCGATGCAAAGGACCGGAGCCGAGGGAGAAGTAGCAAGAAACGACATCGCCCGCCTGAGTACCTCATTATTGTAGGGGGGAGGGACGTAGACAGCAAGTATGTGTAAAAGTGTACGGTTAACATAGGCCCTAAGAAATACATATCTGCCATATTGGTCAATTTGGCTATGAACCAAGTGGAAATTAACCGACTTCCGCACCAAAACTGAAACCCCCCTGGAGTTAGCAGAGAAGGTGGAGTGATAGGAGAGACCCACCCAGGGCTTCCTGAGAGCCAAGGTTTTAGTACCAACTAGATGCGTTTCGGAAAGGCATATGATATCTGCCCTATATTTTCTCACCTGAGACAAAACCAGCGCCCGCTTAATGCGGTCATTCAGGCCCCTCACATTCCAGCCGAGTATGCGGAGCCCATCAACCCCTGCAGCCATAGATACAAAAGAGAAAGGACAGGAGGAGAAAAAGGGCAAGGGGCAAATGCGGAGAGGGAGGGGAAGAAGAAAATCCAAGGCAAGCAAGGCGCGCAAAGGAGAGGAACCCATAACATAGAGGGGAGAGAAGCAAAGGGATCACTACGACCCCCCGCCAGCACACAGGCGGAGCATACGGAGAGCAGAAGGCATACATAAACGAAATCATGGACACATTACAGTTCGAGAAAAAAAAATAGCACAGTGACACATAAGACAATACATGTACAAAAAAAAGAACAAACCCAGAACAACCCAAACCCCCCCCTCCCTGCATATCCATCCCAAACTAGACACGCCTGGATCCCAGAAAAACCGTTAACTGAACTAAGGCTGAGAACCTATAACAACCCTAGGGAGTAGAGACAACTAATGCCTCTACAAAAAGGCTATATCCTAGCATTCAGCTCCTAGAAATAAAGATCATTCCCGCTATAGGACTAGAAGGAGTACAGAACCCAGCAGTCAATGCGTCCTCTGAGGGAGAACCAGTCCCTAAATAGGGGGCCTGGGTCTGCGCTCAAGCCAGGCCTCCGCCTCTTGAGGGGTATTGAAGAAGTGTGTGGAGCCATCATACACCACCCTCAATCGTGCCGGAAATAACATGGCATATTGAATTTGATGATCACGAAGCTTTCTCTTGACCTGTAGGAACTGCGTACGCGACTTCTGGACTTCCACGGCAAAGTCTGGGTAGACAGCAATATCATGGTTGTCAAATTTCAAAGGACCCTGTGTACGGGCCAGCCGTAGGACTGCATCCCGGTCCCTGTAATGTAGAAAACGGGCTATGAAAGTGCGTGCAGGTGCGCCCGGGGGAGGAGCCCTGGCAGGCAATCGATGGGCCCTCTCCACAGAGAACTGAGGACCAAAGTCATCGCGTTGAAATAGACGGAGAAGCCATGTTTCAAGGAAGGATTCTGGGGAGGAGCCCTCCACTCTCTCCGGGAGGCCCACAAAGCGAACGTTATTACGACGCAGTCTTCCTTCAATATCGGAGAGCTTCGCCTTAACTGCCGACATCTGAGTTGTGAGGCTGGAAACTGTGTCTTTGAGAGGATTGGTGACGTCTTCTAGGTCGGAGATACGGTGTTCCGCCTCCCCCACCCGTTCACGAATCTTTTGCATGTCATGCCTGATTAAAGTAATATCCACCTGTACTTGGCCAATTTTATCCATGACTCTGTGCTCCCAATTTTATCCATGACTCTGTGCTCTCCTGGGATTGGTGCAGCCGAAAATACCAGCTGATTGGTCCCTTGTGGCCGTGTGCCAGATCCAAGATGGCGGCAGCCACAGCCTGGCGCCTCCAGGACCTTGGCCGCACAGAGCTCGCTCTCTCCTGCCTCTCAGACCTCGGACCAGACAGCCGTCAGCTGCTTCCGCGCACTGCAAGGATGAAAAGCGCAGCGTATGAACAGGTAAGCTCTGGCTTCCCGCTGCCACACTCCCACTGGCCATGACATCTATCTAAGAACAGACTAGATGTGTCAAGTGGTTCTTATATGCCATCAATTTCTATGTATATATGTAAGTAATGTGGTGCAGAGATTCCCAGTTATTTTATTGAGTCTGTATCAGCCTGCTGTTCTTTGTATATTTTGTTTATGAAGATACAGTGATACGACTCCATCAGACCAATAAATGTTAATATTTATATCCTGTCACTATTTTCTTTTGCTTTTGCATGCCCCTGCATATATGAAAAGAAGACACACCCTTTTTGGGTGACCCCACCCACTTTTCCAGCATTCGCAGCAGTACGCCCTGGCCTTATTGCTGGCTGCCTTGGGCCACAATTGAATAGCCCCATCCACTGCATTAGCCCGTGGATAATTACCATGGGTAATTGAATGCAGCCCTTTGGTTCTCTATTTTTAATCTTTTGCGTGTTATCTGCATGAATTGAGACACTAAGAATCTGGAATATTCAAGTGAACCTACACAGAAGTTCAGTGTTCATCCAATTTGAGGATGAGAATGTTGTATATTTTGGATTGGGACAAGTGTACTGTACATAAAATGGCTCAGTATTATTGTATCCTTTATAGAAAAGCTGTCACTTCTGAAACAAGACCTCGTTTTGTAATGATTTTGCTGAATGTAAACTGATTAGTGCCCCACTATTCCACTGCAGCTGACTAGTGGGGGCCATACATCTATGAATCCCTATTCTGCCTGTCCAATCTGCAGATTGACAGCTAATTAGGATCGGCAATCTGTCTGTGAATTGGGGAAAACCAGCATGTTAAAATTCCCTGACTCGACGATCTCCACTATTACATTTCTTCAACCCCCGGCATCAGCAGAACAGGGAATTGCCCTGATTTCTGCCTGATGTGTGGGCCCCATGACTCTTTCAGCTCTCAAGGCCAGTGTAGACCAGTGATAAGAATGACGCAGCGTAAGGAACCGCAAAAGAGTCAGAGTTTTGCCCAGGGAGAAATTAATGGAATAGGTTGTTTACATAACTTCAAAAATGCAGTTATGCAGCATTCGATTGATAGTAAGAGCTGCTATTTGTCCATCAATCGCACAACCAGGAAAAGCCAAATAAAAATATATACATAAAACCTGGTGCCTAGTCTGGAATGCAAAGAGGCAATTGTTAAGCCTTGTCAATAGACCTAAAAATGAAAAATGTAAACTAGGTTTACGTAGTAGGCGCTGTTCAATTAGATTTTAGATTACTCAAACAACATTATTGCATTAATATTTTAATAACAGATATTTGTTTTGCATGGGCATATATTAATGCAATAATGTTTGAGTAATCTATAACACAATTGATCAGCACCTCCTAAGTAAACCTAGATTACATTCTTCCTTTTTTAAATCAGGGAAAGCTCCAATTTTGTTTTGAGTTTTGACAGTTGCTTTTTTGCAGATGCTCTACATAACAATGTACAGTACAGCATTATGAGCTTTATTTAGTACTCCTGTCAGAAAAAGTCCTGTTTACTATCATTTTTCTATCACCCCTTAATTACTTTTATGTATTTTTAAAAAAAATATTGTTTGTTCATGTCTCATTTATTTCTTGCGTCATAAGTACCATTGAATCGAATTTTTACATGTTGGCATCTGTCCTTCATTCAGCAAGCTACAGTATGCTCTGGTCACACATCAGTTGCAACCTTTTACATGTTGACCTCTAGTTAGCAGAAGAGGAGCTATGTGTCAGTGATGATAGGTAGTTTTTGTAGTGATTGAGAGTGTGACGTATCAGTCAAAAAAAATTTTTTGTAAAACAAGTTCCTGATTTCGGAGTAATTTCCCCTTTTTACTGTGAAATGTTGGTATATGGATGCCCTTATTAAAAAATTTTTTAGGACCTAATAATTTATAAAAAATTAAATGTTAAGAACTTAATTTACTCTGTATATTTTCATATATATATATATATATATATATGTATATCTATCTTAGAGAGAGCGAGAGCGATAAATACACATTTTTTATTTCATTTTGCTCATAAAAAAAATATGTAACACACTTTTCATTGACAACATTTTGAGAGAGATATATATATATATATATATATATATATATATATATATATATATACATATATAATTTTTTTTAAATCAATAAATACAAACAATTTTTACTTTACATTAGACAATATTTTAATACACTACATCTAAATACAAACTAAAAATGATAGGAAAGGAAAATGAGTTTACTTAGACAAAGGTATCCAAGTGTTGGCAGCCAGACCCTAAAGCTAGGAACCATTGGTGTAACTAAATACAGGTTGAGTATCCCATATCCAAATATTCCGAAATACGGAATATTCCGAAATACGGAATTTTTTGAGTGAGATAGTGAAACCTTTGTTTTCTGATGGTTCAGTGTACACAAACTTTGTTTACTACACAAAGTTATTAAAAATATTGTATTAAATGACCTTCAGGCTGTGTGTGTATAAGGTGTATATGAAACATAAATGCATTCTGTGCTTAGACTTGGGTCCCATAGCCATGATATCTCATTATGGTATGCAATTATTCCAAAATACGGAATAATCCGATATCCAAAATGCTTCTGGTCCCAAGCATTTTGGATAAGGGATACTCAACCTGTATATGTTAGCTACAGACAAATAATATAGGTTAGATTTATACACATTGGCAGTTAACACCAATATAATTTGTTGTAAACAGTGTTTTCTTTAGCAATTATTTACAGGACAATAAAAATTGCCCAAATTACCCGCATCTTATAGACAGCCTGCACCCAATTAATGAACCCACATTAGGGTGTAAGTAACATATAACAAGTCTTGTGTTTGCTGCTATAAAGTGATTAAACCCTATTATTCCCATAAAAAAGGCATTTTATGTCTGCCAGTTGCCTAATTAGATTTGGTTTCTGACATATGGCGCTTTTATATTACATTCTACACTGTTCTACTACCACAGTTAGAGACCCTGCCACCCTTCTAGGAAGCTACTGTTATGGCATCACTGATGTTTTTGGCATGAGTAACTCCAGCTGTAGAAGTAGTAATAGCGGTAAACAGCATTGCAAATTAATTAGTAATTCATTCAGTGGGTCCTGCAAGTTTTGTTGGAGTTGGGACTTGGTATTCACAGGCCATTTCCACAGGTGTATTGTTTCAGTCGCCTGGTGACCGGTATTTGCACAGTCCTCAGATATTATAATGTACTTAGCAATAACTGAAGGTTGCTGAGGTGAATTCTCACCATTGGTGGATCCATGTCAGAGAGTATTATACTGTGGGAAAATAAATTATGCCTTTTGTTTGGATTACAGGCCCAGGAGGATGCAGAAAAGCTGCGTTCAGTAGTGATGCCCATGGAAAAAGAGATTGGGACTTTAAAGGAGAAATTGACAGAAGCTGAGGAGAAGATAAAAGAGCTTGAGGCGTCCAAGGTTGCCTGTTCATATTGAGCTTACCTTTCAGTCATTTGCAGTAGGGAGAAAATGTGTTGGAACATGTTAGACATAGTGGCATGTCCAAGTCTATTCATTGAATTATAAATTTTGAGTTACATTTTGTAGCCGCCTTGGCAAACTGATTGATGACGGTAAAAAACAGTTAAAAGTTTTTCACATAAATGTTTTTTTCTTATTACTTTTCTTCTACTTACAAATGACCTTTTAATTTGGTCACTTGTGCTTTCAGGCTAATAGAAATATGCATCTCATGTACTATGTGGCCAAGAGTATAAGTTTTCTTTATTCTCTGTATTTTTATTTAAGATGTAAATTTTGTTTCATTTGATTTCTTATTGATTAATTGCCTGTATCTTGATACATTGCATAGTTATGGAGAAGTGCTATTCTCTAAGTCAGGGGTGGGGAACCTTTTTTTCTACCAAGGGCCATTTATAAAATCCTTCGGGGTCCATACAAAAGTATCAATTAAAAAATTAGCCTGCCCCCAGTAGATATACACCTTAGTGGTACTGTGTGCACATTCCACACGGGGCGTGGCCAATTAAAATGGGGCGTGATACACACATGCCCCCAGTAGTGCACTGCCAGATACACAAATGCCCCCAGTAGTGCAGTGCCAGATACATAAATGCCCCACAGTGCCAGATACACATTGCCCCACAATGCCCCTCCCCTCTGCTGCTCACCGCTGTTGTTGCTGCTATGTGAGTGGAGGAGAGCGCAGCGCCTCTTCTGCCCCTCAATGCTCAGTGATGTCTGGTCTCCGGTGGCGGGTATCTCAAATGAGGCGCTGGTTCTTTAGCCAATCAGGAGCCGGGGCTGCCGGTCTGTGAGCTCTGATTGGCTAACAAACCAATGAGATTCACCCCGCTGCCGCCGGAGGCTGGACATCACTGAGCACATTGAGGGGCAGGAAATGCGCTGCGCACTCCTCCCCTCACATGGCAGCGGCTGCAGCACTAGCCGCCAGACTGAATGAAGAGACTGTGCGGGCCTTATTCGGTCCATAGGCCGGACGTTCTCCACTGCTGCTCTAAGTATTCTACGTTGAAACCACTTGGTGTAGTTTGACACATTTTTCACAGTAATCTACTGTACAATAAAGAGCAAAAAATTAAGTTTTGTGTGTGTGTAGATTAGCACGTAACTTTTATTGTTAACATCATAAACAAATTCATTGTCATTTAAAACCAGTGAAATAAAACTAAAGATTTCTGGTAAAGATAGGTGTGGTAAAACGCCATGCACCTGATGATTGTTTGTATGTATGTATGTATGTGTGTGTGTGTATGTATATATGTATGTATGTGTATATATATATATATATATATATGTATATGTATGTATATATATATATATATATGTATATGTATGTATATATATTTCTCTATCGTCCTAAGTGGATGCTGGGGTTCCTGAAAGGACCATGGGGAATAGCGGCTCCGCAGGAGACAGGGCACAAAAGTAAAGCTTTTACAGGTCAGGTGGTGTGTACTGGCTCCTCCCCCTATGACCCTCCTCCAGACTCCAGTTAGATTTTTGTGCCCGGCCGAGAAGGGTGCAATTCTAGGTGGCTCTCATAAAGAGCTGCTTAGAGAGTTTAGCTTAGGTTTTTTATTTTACAGTGATTCCTGCTGGCAACAGGATCACTGCAACGAGGGACAGAGGGGAGAAGAAGTGAACTCACCTGCGTGCAGGATGGATTGGCTTCTTGGCTACTGGACATGAAGCTCCAGAGGGACGATCACAGGTACAGCCTGGATGGTCACCGGAGCCACGCCGCCGGCCCCCTCACAGATGCTGAAGCAAGAAGAGGTCCAGAATCGGCGGCTGAAGACTACTGCAGTCTTCTTAAGGTAGCGCACAGCACTGCAGCTGTGCGCCATTTTCCTCTCAGCACACTTCACACGGCAGTCACTGAGGGTGCAGGGCGCTGGGGGGGGGCGCCCTGGGAGGCAAATGAAAACCTTTAAAAAGGCTAAAAATACCTCACATATAGCCCCAGAGGCTATATGGAGATATTTACCCCTGCCTAAATGTACTAAATAGCGGGAGACGAGCCCGCCGAAAAAGGGGCGGGGCCTATCTCCTCAGCACACGGCGCCATTTTCTGTCACAGCTCCGCTGGTCAGGAAGGCTCCCAGGTCTCTCCCCTGCACTGCACTACAGAAACAGGGTATAACAGAGAGGGGGGGCAGAATAAATGGCAATATATTAATATAAAAGCAGCTATAAGGGAGCACTTAATCATAAGGCTATCCCTGTCATATATAGCGCTTTTTGGTGTGTGCTGGCAGACTCTCCCTCTGTCTCCCCAAAGGGCTAGTGGGTCCTGTCTTCGTATAGAGCATTCCCTGTGTGTCTGCTGTGTGTCGGTACGTGTGTGTCGACATGTATGAGGACGTTATTGGTGTGGAGGCGGAGCAATTGCCAAATATGAGGATGTCACCTCCTAGGGGGTCGACACCAGAATGGATGCCTTTATTTGTGGAATTACGGGATAGCGTCAACTCGCTTAAGCAGTCGTTTGCCGACATGAGGCGGCCGGACACTCAATTAGTGTCTGTCCAGGCGCCTCAAACACCGTCAGGGGCTGTAAAACGTCCCTTGCCTCAGTCGGTCGACACAGACCCAGACACAGGCACTGATTCCGGTGGTGAAGGTGACGAATCAACCGTATTTTCCAGTAGGGCCACACGTTATATGATTTTGGCAATAAAGGAGATGTTACATTTAGCTGATACTACAGGTACCACTAAACAGGGTATTATGTGGGGGTGAAAAAACTACCAGTAGTTTTTACCGAATCAGAAGAATTAAATGACGTGTGTGATGAAGCGTGGGGTGCCCCGATAAAAAACTGCTAATTTCAAAGAAGTTATTGGCTTTATACCCTTTCCCGCCAGAGGTTAGGGAGCGCTGGGAAACACCTCCTAGGGTGGACAAAGCGCTAACACGCTTATCAAAACAAGTGGCGTTACCCTCTCCTGAGACGGACGCACTTAAAGATCCATCAGATAGGAGGATGGAAAATATCCAAAAAGGTATATACACACATGCAGGTGTTATACTACGACCAGCTATTGCGACTGCCTGGATGTGCAGTGCTGGGGTAGTTTGGTCAGAGTCCCTGATCGAAAATATTGATACCCTGGACAGGGACAATATTTTACTGTCGTTAGAACAAATAAAGGATGCATTTCTTTATATGCGTGATGCACAGAGAGATATCTGCACACTGGCATCACGGGTAAGTGCTATGTCCATTTCGGCCAGAAGAGCTTTATGGACACGACAGTGGACAGGCGATGCGTAGAGGAGTTATTTGAGGTCGGTCTATCGGATTTGGTGGCCACGGCTACGGCCGGGAAATCCACCTTTTCTACCTCAAGTCACTCCCCAACAGAAAAAGGCACCGACCTTTCAACCGCAGCCCTTTCGTTCCTTTAAAAATAAGAGAGCAAAGGGCTATTCATATCTGCCACGAGACAGAGGACGAGGGAAGAGACAGCAACAGGCAGCTCCTTCCCAGGAACAGAAGCCCTCCCCGGCTTCTACAAAAGCCTCAGCATGACGCTGGGGCTTCGCAAGCGGACTCGGGGGCGGTAGGCGGTCGTCTCAAAAATTACAGCGCGCAGTGGGCTCACTCGCAGGTAAATCCCTGGATCCTGCAGATAATATCTCAGGGGTACAGGTTGAAATTAGAGACAGAGCCACCTCGCCGTTTCCTGAAGTCTGCTTTACCAACGTCCCCCTCAGAAAGGGAGACGGTTTTGGAAGCCATTCACAAGCTGTATTTTCAGCAGGTGATAGTCAAGGTACCTCTTCTACAACAAGGGAAGGGGTATTATTCCACTCTATTTGTGGTACCGAAGCCGGATGGCTCGGTAAGGCCTATGCTAAATCTGAAGTCCTTGAACCTATACATAAAGAAGTTCAAGTTCAAGATGGAGTCACTCAGAGCAGTGATAGCGAACCTGGAAGAAGGGGACTTTATGGTATCCTTGGACATCAAGGATGCGTATCTCCACGTTCCAATTACCCCTCACACCAGGGGTACCTCAGGTTCGTTGTACAAAACTGTCACTATCAGTTTCAGACGCTGCCGTTTGGTTTGTCCACGGCACCTCGGGTCTTTACAAAGGTAATGGCCGAGATAATATTTCTTCTTCGAAGAAAAGGCGTATTAATTATCCCATACTTGGACGATCTCCTAATAAGGGCAAGGTCCAGAGAACAGCTAGAGATGGGTTTAGCACTATCTCAAGAGGTGCAAAAGCAGCACGGATGGATTCTGAATATTCCAAAATCCAAATTAATGCCGACAACTCGTCTGCTGTTCCTGGGGATGATTCTGGACACAGTTCAGAAAAAGGTTTTTCTTCCCGAAGAAAAAGCCAAGGAGTTATCTGACCTGGTCAGGAACCTCCTAAAACCAGGAAAGGTGTCTGTACATCAATGCACAAGAGTCCTGGGAAAAAATGGTAGCTTCTTACGAAGCAATCCCTTTCGGCAGATTCCATGCAAAGGGATCTGTTGGACAAATGGTCAGGGTCGCATCTTCAGATGCACCTGCGGATAACCCTGTCGCCGAGGACAAGGGTATCCCTTCTGTGGTGGTTGCAGGAGGCTCATCTATTGGAGGGCCGCAGATTCGGCATACAGGATTGGATCCTGGTGACCACGGATGCCAGCCTGAGAGGCTGGGGAGCAGTCACACAGGGAAGAAATTTCCAGGGAGTGTGGTCGAGCCTGAAAAAGTCTCTTCACATAAGCATTCTGGAACTAAGAGCAATCTACAATGCTCTAAGCCAGGCGGAACCTCTGCTTCAAGGAAGACCGGTGTTGATCCAGTCGGACAACATCACGGCAGTCGCCCATGTAAACAGACAGGGCGGCACAAGAAGCAGGAGGGCAATGGCAGAAGCTGCCAGGATCCTTCGCTGGGCGGAGAATCACGTGATAGCACTGTCAGCAGTATTCATCCCGGGCGTGGACAACTGGGAAGCAGACTTCCTCAGCAGACACGACCTTCACCCGGGAGAGTGGGGACTTCATCCAGAAGTTTTCCACATGCTATTAAACCGTTGGGTAAAACCAATGGTGGACATGATGGCGTCTCGCCTCAACAAAACACTGGACAGGTATTGCGCCAGGTCAAGAGATCCGCAGGCAATAGCTGTGGACGCGCTGGTAACACCTTGGGTGTACCAGTCGGTATATGTGTTTCCTCCTCTGCCTCTCATACCAAAGGTATTGAGGATTATACGGCAAAGAGGAGTAAGACTAGTGGCTCCGGATTGGCCAAGAAGGACTTGGTACCCGGAACTTCAAGAGATGGTCACGGACGATCCGTGGCCTCTACTTCTGAGAAGGGACCTGCTTCAGCAGGGTCCTTGTCTTTTTCAAGACTTACCGCGGCTGCGTTTGACGGCATGGCGTTGAATGCCAGATCCTAAAAGGAAAAGGCATTCCAGAAGAAGTCATTCCTACCTTGATAAAGGCAAGGAAGGAAGTCACCGCGAAGCATTATCGCCGTATTTGGCGAAAATATGTTGCGTGGTGCGAGCAGCGGAGTGCTCCGATGGAGGAATTTCAACTGGGTCGTTTTCCTACATTTCCTGCAATCAGGATTGTCTATGGGTCTCAAATTGGGATCTATTAAGGTTCAAATTTCGGCCCTATCAATATTCTTCCACAAAGAATTGGCCTCAGTCCCTGAGGTCCAGATTTTTATCAAAGGAGTACTGCATATACAGCCTCCTGTGGTGCCTAAGGTGGCACCGTGGGATCTAAATGTAGTTTTAGATTTCCTCAAATCCAATTGGTTTGAACCACTAAAGAATGTGGATTTGAAATATCTCACATGGAAAGTGACTATGTTACTGGCCCTGGCTTCGGCCGGGAGAGTATCTGAACTGGCGGCTTTGTCTTATAAAAGCCCTTATTTAATTTTCCATTCGACATAGGGCAGAGCTGCGGACGCGTCCGCATTTTCTCCCTAAGGTGGTATCAGCGTTTCACCTGAACCAGCCTATTGTAGTGCCTGCGGCTACAGACGACTTGAAGGACTCCAAGTTGTTGGACGTTGTCAGAGCCTTAAAAATATACATTTAAAGGACGGCTGGAGTCAGAAAATCTGACTCGCTGTTTATACTGTATGCACCCAAAAAGTTGGGTGCACCTGCTTCTAAGCAGTCGATTGCTCGTTGGTTTTGTAACAAAATTCAACTTGTACATTCTGTGGCAGGCCTGCCACAGCCTAAATCTGTTAAGGCCCATTCCGCAAGGAAGGTGGGCTCATCTTGGGCGGCTGCCCGAGGGGTCTCGGCATTACAACTCTGCCGAGCAGCTACGTGGTCAGGGGAGAACACGTTTGTAAATTTTTACAAATTTGATACCCTGGCAAAGGAGGACCTGGAGTTCTCTCATTCGGTGCTGCAGAGTCATCCGCACTCTCCCGCCCGTTTGGGAGCTTTGGTATAATCCCCATGGTCCTTTCAGGAACCCCAGCATCCACTTAGGACGATAGAGAAAATAAGAATTTACTTACCGATAATTCTATTTCTCGGAGTCCGTAGTGGATGCTGGGCGCCCATCCCAAGTGCGGATTATCTGCAATACTTGTACATAGTTATTGTTAACTAATTCGGGTTATTGTTTAGGAAGCCATCTTTCAGAGGCTCCTCTGTTATCATACTGTTAACTGGGTTTAGATCACAAGTTGTACGGTGTGATTGGTGTGGCTGGTATGAGTCTTACCCGGGATTCAAAATCCTCCCTTATTGTGTACGCTCGTCCGGGCACAGTACCTAACTGGAGTCTGGAGGAGGGTCATAGGGGGAGGAGCCAGTACACACCACCTGACCTGTAAAAGCTTTACTTTTGTGCCCTGTCTCCTGCGGAGCCGCTATTCCCCATGGTCCTTTCAGGAACCCCAGCATCCACTACGGACTCCGAGAAATAGAATTATCGGTAAGTAAATTCTTATTATATATACACACATATACACATATACAGGTTGAGTATCCCATATCCAAATATTCCGAAATACGGAATATTCCGAAATACGGACTTTTTTGAGTGAGAGTGAGATAGTGAAACCTTTGTTTTTTTGATGGCTCAATGTACACAAACTTTGTTTAATACACAAAGGTATTAAAAATATTGTATTAAATGACCTTCAGGCTGTGTGTATAAGGTGTATATGAAACATAAATGAATTGTGTGAATGTACA